>NW_026294534.1:45454699-45618031 GCF_007827085.1 Peromyscus californicus insignis | reverse complement strand
GGAGCCTTGTGTGTGGGCTCAGGCTCGCTCCAAGTCCCGGGCTCGGGCTCGGGCTCGGGCTCGGGCTCGGGCTCCGGCCAGGACTTGAGTGTTTGATTCTGCTGCTGCTGCTGCTGCTGCTGCTGCTGCTGCTGCTGCTGCTCCTGCTGCTGCTGCTCACGTGGAAGACCTCTGTCCCATCTTGTGTCTGTTCCCTTGGCGCAGACTCACGGGGCTTGTCTTCTGGACAGTTTCTGGGCCGCAATGTCATCAGGCTCAAGGCGAAGGCAAAGTCCTCCCGGTCCGGCTCAGGATGGGGCTCCAACTGGGACCTCTCTGACCAAATGGCCGCTAAGTCCTTGGCAAAGGGGACCAGGAGCTGCTCTTTCCTCAAGAGCTTCAGGGTCTGCTCGAAGTTCATCTCTGCCAGGGTGTCACGGAGCTTGGGCAGGGAAGAGAGTTTCTGGAGGGTCTGGTAGAGCTTGCTTGGCTCTGTCTCCGTGCACAGGTGCCGCTGCAGCTCCAGCAGGGCTTCTGCGCTGGAGGCGGCTTCCATGTCCACTGATGAAGACCCGAGGGGGCACCCCGGAAGCCGCAGGGTTGACTGGACAAGCCCTCTGCCTGGCTCTCAGGAGCAGAGGACACTGGGCTGGCCTGCAAGTCAGCTGGCACTCTCTGCCTCACTGCTGCTCTGCCCGACCCCACCCTTTGCTTTGAAGGCGGTGGGTGGGCCGAGCTCCCTCACCACCGCCCAATCAAACACCTAGGCTGCATCTGCTGGGCACGCCCTTTCCGACTTACAGGTCTCTAAGCCACACCCACAGACCAAATCTCTGGCCTGATCTTCATCTCCTAGGGGGTGGGCACCGCGGGGAGGGGGAGAAAACAAGCACAGAGACCTGATGGCTTCCAGGCCACTGTCTCCCTTACAGGTGACCCCTGCGACTTGGGACCCTAAGTAGGAACTTCTGTCTGCTTTGGGCACAGTGCGCTCCCAAGCGGCTCATGCCAGCCTAGTGTGCATCCCCTAGATGCCAACTAGTCACACTGCTTGTGCCAGAAAAAGATGCAATCCATTCCGACACACCCACCACCCTGTCTCTCTCTCTTACTCTCTCTGTCTCTCTCTTGGTCTCGCTCCCTCTTTCACTTGCTCTTCCTTTCTATGTTTCTCTCCCACTCCGTCTCTCTCTCTCTGTTTCACTCACAGACACACGAGCACATGCACGTGCACACACCCACACACACCAATATCCTTTTCTGCTCCTCTCCCCAATTTGGTACACTTCTCTCACCATCACTTCCTTTCTGGGACACTCAAACTTTTCTTCCTAAGCTGGCACCCACACCTCTGGTTTTCACTCCAGGTTCTGTCTGATTCAACACTGTGACTTTGAATCAGGGCCTCCTTTGACGGTGCAATCCTGAGGTGATGTGTATGTGTCTTTTTGGTTGCTTTTTGTTTTCCATAGTTTGGTTTTCTGTCTGGGTGGTGGGGGTGGTGTGTGGGGGGAGGTTCCACAATGCTTGTTCTTCTCTAGTGAGTTAGAATGTCTGGGATCTCTTAGTCCACTCACCTCATCCATTTTTTTTCGTAAACTGTCCTTCGTTCTTTATCCTTCCTTCCATCCTTCCTTTTTTTTTTTTTTTTTTTTTTTTTTTTTTTGGTTTTGGCACATAGGGTTTCTCTGTGTAACAGCCCTGGCTGTCCTGGAACTTGTTTTGTAGACCTGTAGGCTGGTCTGGAACTTACAGAGATCCACCTGCCTCTGCCTCCCTGAGGGCTGAGATTAAATGGGTGTGTCACCACAACCCACCCTTATCCACTTTTTTGACACACCCACACAGCCAAACAGACACGTCGTTTCACCTACATACTTTCTTTCTAGGGTCTTGGTGTTCAATTTCATTGCCTTTTCTTTTTACTCAGTTTTAGCTTCTCTTGTTTCAATTTTACCTTTTGTTGCTTGTGGACTGCATGCGGAACTTTCCTGATCTATTTATGTATCAGCTCTTTCTGTATCTTTGAATCTAGAAGTCTAGGTATCCATTTCTCTATATGTTGATCTGTAGGGATGTGTGCCCAATTATCTTTGTAACGGATTAGTTAGGTGATGGAAGGAAACGTGCAGTCCCGACTGGGGATGAGGAGGGGCTGGAATCAGCTTCAATCCATAGCTGTTTGTAAATTGACTGCACTGGTGAATCAAGAAGTTGAGTGTGTCCCTCTGCAACCACCAAGTTCCAATGGAAGAGGAAGGCAAAGGTCTGGGTTCTTGGTGTGCTTCTTTGTGTCTTTGTTTCTTTTTTCTTTCTTCCTTATTTGTTTGTTTATTTATCTATTTATGTATCTATCTATGTGTGTATCCATATATCTATGTATCCATCTATGTATCTATGTATGTATCTATCTATGTCTTTATTTGTTTGTTTGTTTATTTATTTATTTATTTATTTATTTATTTCCTTTGACGCGAAGGTGTTGGGCACTCGAGTTCTTGGGAAGGGGTTGGGTGGAGGGAAAGTCTAAAGTGGAGTGTTTGCTCTGGGAAGCCTGGTCTTCCTCAGGGTGGCGATCTAGGCGGATGCCGAACTTTCCTTCTCTCAATCTCTCCCTCTCTCCCTCTCTCCCTCTCTCCCTCTCCCCCTCTCTCCCTCTCTCCCTCTTTCCCTCTCCCCCTCTCTTCCTCTCTCCCTCTCCCCCTCTCTCCCTCTATCCCTCTCCCCTTCTCCCCCTCTCCCCCTCTCCCCCTCTCCCCCTCTCCCCCTCTCCCCCTCTCCCCCTCTCCCCCTCTCCCCCTCTTCCCCTCTCCCTCTCTCCCTCTGTCCACACAAACACATCCCCTGTCCTCCAAGAGAAATGAAAAACAAAACACTGCAGTTATGTATTAGGATTTAACAAGCAGGTTCATTGAAAGAAAATGATACAAAATTATCCTCAGATGAGCTATATTAGTAGAGCTAGCACCACCACCACAGGCAGCCATGATTAGGAATTAACTTCTGAAAGTGTTAGAAGAGATAAAGCATCACAGCCATAGGCATGCATAATTGGCCCTTCCTGGACGTGGAGAAACTTTCCTTCAAATCCCATGATACAAGGAGTATTAGGACATTTCACTATTGATAGAACAGAGGACTTCTGAAGGGCAAGGCAGACCTTTCACTTCAGAGAACAAAAACGGTTCTTTACCATATAGGTTTCTAATGTAAATATAGGGGTTGCAATTTTCGTACTACAAGATATGGCCTTACCTGACCTACATGTCAGAAGTCAAGAAATCACTGCGAAGAACCAGGTTTCATTATAGCTTGTGCTTGGTCTAGGGATTAAAAGAGGGGAAGTCTAGGCTTGTACACAGTTGCAAGTGGAGGGAAAGTAATATATGACACTTCCTTATCAACTTGCAGTCACGGACACAAAGCTAAAGGATGCCTGGTCTTATGGTGATATTTTATTTGTGCTGAAATGTGATTTTATTTGTATTTTAATAAATAAAGTTACCTGGGGGTCAGAGCTAATAGCAAGCCATAGCAGAAGTCTGGCAGTGGTAGCACATGCCCTTAATCCCGATCACATGACAGGCAGATCTCTGTGTGTTCAAGGACACCACCATCATGGAGACACACGCCTTTAATCTCAATATCAACCATAGAAGACCTGGAGGTCTGTATAGACAGGCAGTGATGAGGAGGTCATGTAGTTGGGTTTACAGCCAATGAGAAGGCACAACAGAAAGTCAATAAAATGATAGATACACAGGAATTAGGTCTCTTTGGGAAGGGGAGGACAGCAGCGGGTGGTAAGAAGGTGGTTTTAGTCTCAGCTCTTAGATACTGCTCTGACCACTTGGGCTTTTAACTCTGCATTTGGCTCTGTGTTTCTTAGTTAATAAGACTGTTACATCTACATGGCCTAATTTCTGGGAGAGGGAACATTGATAGGGTCTGTGATATAGCATGCAATTGTGTCATCAATGTTTTTAGTGATATCAGCATTAGTTAATCATGTGTGCATTTTGGGATTAATCTAATTATTCAGAAGACCAAAAAGGCAGATAATAAGAAATCATCTACATTGTTACCATATATCCTAATTTTAGTTCTTGAGTGAGGTATACAGGAAGATTTACCTGGTCGAGCAGGAAAACAATTACCTTCTGACACACTGAAGTAAACTTGCCATGAGCATGTCATCATTGTCTCATTTCAGAAAAATATCACTTAGCTTGCCTTTCTTGCTTTCTTTTTGATTCCCTTTGTTTGAGACAAGGTCTCACTATGTAATTCTTAGATAGATAAATAGATAAGATAGATAGGTAGATAGATAGATAGATACATACATACTTACATACATATACATACATACATACATACATACATACATACATACATACATACATACAAATAGGTAAAGGCATAGCTAGACAACAGGTAGAGAGATAAGAGAGATCAGACATTCTGCATATAAGACCACACTTGGAATATTTTCCTTCTCCTCTGTCCTTAACCTTCCTTTTCCCTTACTCCATTGTTTAGACATTTTTCTTCCTTCATTGGAATCCGTTTTGTTACCATGTCATATGTATTTTTTAAATTCTAGATTCCACATATGAGAGAAACCATGTCATATTTGTCTTTCTGAGCACAGTTTAGTTTTTAGATAGTATCACAACCTTACTTCCATCTCTTTTCATTTTAATGCCTATCTTATGGGTCTGGGAGCCATCTATTTTAAACAAAGGCACTCAGGGACACATCACTCTGAGTCCCAGTTTCAATGGGAGAGCTAAGCTAAAGTTTGGTCAGTATTATGCTCCAACTTAAAAAAAAAATTAAGTTCTCTCCTGAGGATATGGTATAAATGATAAACACTACACCAACCAAAACAAACAAACACACAAACAAAACATGGGGCATGGAACTAAACAGATCCTTTTCAAATGATGAAATCCAAATGATTGAGATATATTTAAAAAATAATCAACATCCTCAGTCAGAATGACTAAGATCATGAAACTAAATGATAATATATGCTTGCATAGATATGAGGAAAGTGGAAGACATATTCACTGCTGTGGGAGTGCAAACAAATGCAGCAACTATGGAAATCAGTGTGAAGGTTCCTGAACCATGTACGTGTGTGTGTGTGTGTGTGTGTGTGTGTGTGTGTGTGTGTGTGTGTGTGTGTGCCAGTCATGTGATCCATCTAGATTACTCTTGGGGACATACCAAAAAAATCTCCACATGCTACTATAGAGTTAACTGCTCATATACATTAATTTGTGCTTTATTCATAATAGATAGACCAGACTATCAACTAATAAATTGAACACGAAAATTTGGTAAATTTACAAAACAGAGTACTATTCAGCCATTTAACAATGAAATTCTGGGGAGTGCAAACTTGTACAGCCACTTTAGAAATCAGTATGGAGACTTCTCAGAAAATTGGGAATCAATCTACCTCAAGACCCAAAGATACCACTCTTGGGCATATACCCAAGGAATGCTCAATCATATCACAAGGACACATGCTCAGCTATGTGCATAGCAGCATTATACATAATAGCCAGAACCTGGAAACAACCTAGATGCCCCTCAACCGAAGAATGGATAAAGAGAATGTGGTCCATATGCACAAAGGAGTATTACTCAGTTGTAAAAAACAATGACACCATGAAATTTGTAGGCAAATGGATGGAACTAGAAAATATCATTCTGAGTGAGGTAACCCAAACTCAGAAAGACAAGCATAGTATGTGCTCACTCATAAGTGGATACTAGATGTAAAGCTAATGATAATCAGACTATAACCCACAGCTCCAGAGAAGCTAGGAAACAAGGAGGACCCTAAGAGGGATGCATGCATAGATTACCTTGGGAAGGGGAAACAGAGGATACCTCCTTGAGTTAACTGGGGATGAGGGGGGCAATAGAGGGGAGGGAATGGGGAATGGTCAAGCTGGGGGAAGGATGGAGTGGGAGAACAATGAAAAAGATATCTTGATAGAGGGAGACATTGGGGCATAAGGGAGAAACCTGGTGTGAGGGAAATCCCCAGGAATCCACAAGGATGACCCCAGATTAGATTTCTAGGAATAGTGGAGAGGGTGCCTGAACTGGCCTACCCTGTTAATCAGAGATCTACAACCAAGCACCAGGCTGAGCTCCAGGAGTGCAGCTGAAGAGAGGGAAGAGGGATTATATGAGCAAGGGGAGTCAAGATCGTGATGGGGAAATCTACAGAGACAACTGAACCAAGCTTGTAGGAACTCATGAACTTTAGACCAATGTAACATGCATGGGACTGGACTAGATCCTCCGCATACTGGAGAGACAGTTGTGTATCTGAGTATGTTTGAGGGGCCCCTGGCAGTGTGATCAGGATCTATCCCTGATGCATGAGCTGGAATTCTATAGTTAGACACCTTGCTTACCCTTAATCCAGGGGGGAGGGCCTTGGTCCTGCCTCAGCTGAATATACCAGGCTTTGCTGTTCCAGCATGGAAGGACAGGATGGGGGGGTGTTAGAGGGGAAGGTGGGGGAGGGGGAGCAGGAGGCAGGATGGGAGGGGGATCTGTGGTTGGTATGTAAAATGAATACATTTTTTAAAATAAAAATGGAATTATAAAAGCTGGGAGGTGGTGGTGCATGCCTTTAATCCCAGCTCTCTGGATGCACAGGTGAGTGTATCTCTGAATTTGAGGCCAGTCTATTCTACAGAGTGAGTTCCAGGACAGTCTGGGCTAAACAAACACTGTATCAAAAATTTTAAAAAATGAATTCATGAAAATTTCCAGTCTATATGGATAGACTTCAAAACAAAAATACAAAGGAAACACAGATTTAGAACAAATGTTGCATGCTGTCTCTCATATGCGAATGTTGATTTTGAATCTTTAGATATATGTGCTTCATCTGGAGGTCACAAAATTACTAATGTGTGATGGAAAGATGCTGTCTAGAGAGCAAAGGGAGAATGGAGTGGCCTGTGATTTTAAATCAATGATTTCAATGCTGTTCTTATGACATAACATTTGCAGATTTTCAAGGTTGCAGATTGATGGTCGGTTTCTTCAAATTGTTGGATTATCATTTGTGATGTTTTGAATGAGAATGAGCCCAAAAGGCTAAAATGTTTGAATGTTTGGTCCTTAGTCCACGGAACTGTTGGATAAGGATTAGGAGATGTAGCCTTATTGGAGTAGGTGTGGCCTTGTTGGATAAAGTATATCAATGGAGATGGATGGACTTTGATGTTTCAAAAGCCTATGCCAAGCACAGTCTCTCTCTCTCTATATATATATTTCTGTCTCTGTCTGTCTGTCTGTCTGTCTGTCTGTCTGTCTGTCTCTCTCTCTCTCTCTCTCTCTCTCTCTCTCTCTCTCTCTCTCCCATACTATCTGCAGATATCAGGATGTAAAGCTCTGTTTGCCTATCTATCACTGTGGTTTCCACCACAATGATAATGGATGATGGACTAACCCTCTGAAACTGTAAGCAAGAATAATTGCTTTATTCTCTAAGTTCCCTTGGTCATCGAGTCTCCTCACAGCAGGAGAACAGTAAGACAGAATTCATTTATTTGACTTTCTTTTTAATCATCAGACTAATATATAGAAATTATTTAATTCAATCAAATAAAATCATATGACATGGTAATAGTAACAAGTTGAAGAAATATTTGCCAGTAGCAACACAAATCTTTTTAGCCTGTCTCTTGTAGTCACTAGTACTTCTAAAGCTATGAAGTTGACTGAATGTTTATGCCCACATAATAAATATGTCAAAATCCTATACACTGATAATATAAAATCATGAGATGAGATGGGATTTCTGTGAGGTGTTTAGGTCATGAGGATAGGGTAGATTAGTGTCTTTTAAAAAGAGACTCCATAGAGTTCCCTTGTCCTTCCATAATGTGAAGATGTGTAGAGAGCCGAGCACGGCCACGCCTCAAAGATGGCGCCAGTGTCCAGCTTCTGCTTTCCCGATGGTGGGTGTTCTCTGGGATAAACAACTCCTTATTTGGCTTGGGTGTGGAATCTGGCTTGCTTGCGTATGTCTGACCCTATCGGCATTGTCCACATGGCACTACGGGGTTGGTTGCCCAGTGGCTATAAAGGGCATGGGCTGGCTTTCCCCAGGGTCAGAAGATTGTTCAAGGTTCCTGAATAAATGGCAGAAAGAAGAGCTCAGTGTTGTGTCTTCCTTGCTGGTCGAGGTGGTTGCAACAAGTGGTGGCCTGTACGGGGAACCTCAGCCTCTTCGTGGAGCTCAGAACTTTTTGCTGTCAGGGTGGTATAACGGTAAGTCCTCAGATAATTTGGGGAACTGCGATAAAAGTGGATTTTGCTCTCATCTGTAGATAAAGAGAGAGCAGGAAAACGTAGAGCCGCAACAAAAGCAGATGGGAAAATTAAAGAAAGTGAAAGCAAGTGAAGGCAAAAGTGCTGCTAGTATCATGGGCGCAACTTCTTCGCACCCAATTTTTCTGGCTCTTAACAAGCTGCTCCTTTCAAAGAAATTAAAGATTAAGAAGAGTACTTTAGAAAGATTTCTAGAGGAATGTGATGTTGTGGCACCCTGGTTCACAGTTTCTGGAAGCCTCACGGTAGCTTCCTGGGAAAGGTTGGGCCGTGATCTAGACTTCGCTGCAGAACAAGGGACACTTAAACATGGGGTTAGACCAGTTTGGAAATTAGTGAGATAGTGTCTCGAAGACCAGTGCTGCAGCCATGTGGTAGAGAATGGGCAGGCAGCCTTAGAAATGTTGCAGGAGGAAAGATCAGAAAAGGCCATGTCTGCTAAAGCAGCATCTACCAGAAGTAAAACAAAAAAGGGGGAAGAAAAAACAAGGCTATATCCTGACCTTTCTGACCTAGAGCGTTCCAAGTTCCCTATCTCTTCCCCTGATTCTGATGATGTAGAGTCATTATATGAAACCTTGCAGAGCGTGAGAATAAGAAAGAAAAGGGGTAGAAATAAAGGAGAAAGAGAAAGAATTAAAGGATGTGAGTCTGAGTGTGGAGCCGCTCCCTCAGCTCCTCCACCGTATCTGGAATCTGCCTCCATGTCTAGAGTTGTCTCTATGGGGAATTCTTTTAACCCGGAGGTTTGGAGACAGGTTAGAACTGAAATGCAGCTAGCTTGCCCAGTGTTTCTCAATGCCCAGACTCAACAGAGATACCATGAACCTTTGGATTTTAAGGTCATCAAGTCTCTAGCGGAATCTGTCCGGACGTATGGCATCACAGCCTCATACACTGTTGCTCAAGTGGAGGCTCTGCACAGATTTTGCATGACTCCATCCGATTGGATGAATCTTGCTCGAGCATGTCTCAGCGCAGGGCAGTATTTAGACTGGAAAGCATTTTTGATAGAATTTGCCAGTGAACAAGCTGCGATTAACAGGCCTGCAGGTGGAGGTCAAGCAGCTTGGGATGTAGACATGCTGCTGGGACAAGGCCGATTTGCCAATCAACAAAATGGATATCCACAGCATGATTCTGCGGTGATATTGCGGATTCCAACCTTTTTACCTATGCCAGTACAAGTCAGGGAAGATAGTTTGCCTATTTTATTGAGTAGACAAAAAAGGGATTTTGGCATTACCGCAGCCATTGTGACAGCCATTGCCCTATCTGCCACCGCTGCGGGTGTGGCTGCTGCCTCTCTTGCTACTGCTGTCCCCACCGCCAAGGCATTGAATGACCTGTCGGGGCCTACAGCTCAGGTTCTTAGCACTCAAGCAGTCATTAATGGCCACTTACATTGGGGCATAATTTTGGTCAACCAACGAGTTGACTTGCTGCAGGAGCAGATGGATATTCTACAACAAGTGGTTACCGCAGCTTGCGTGGTACCCATGAGTGGCATTTGCCTGACAGCTGTTCAATATGAAAATTTTAGTAGGGCTGCTAACTATTCTAAAGCTTTGAGTGCTATGTTGACAGGAACCTGGTCGGCGGAGTTTGATAACCTGACCCAGATCATTGTGGTCAACTCCACCCGTGTGCACCTGGCCTCCGCTGCGGAAACGATGTCTTGGCTGCGAAATTCTATCACCTTTTTAAAGTGGGCGGGATTAGGTGCCCTGGCAGGCCTACTGGTACTTATCTCCCTGATGTGCCTGTGGTGCATTGTTCGTTTAAGGGTTTCTCAGCAGCGCAGTGCAGCCATGATTATCCAAGCCTTTACAGCCATAGAGGCTGGACAGTCTCCCCAGGCCTGGCTGGCCGCATTAAAAGCTTGATCACACAGGATGAGAGGCTAGTGCACTGCACTTGGGTCTAGCTGTATTGCAAAACCCAAGAAGAGCAAGTCTAATTGCATGTGGGTTGATACCCTAATTCTCACCTCTGCAAAAAAGGATATCAGACGGGTCAAGTGTTCTCTGGGTGGATGACACCTGGACTAACACCAGTACAATGTCCAAGTTGTATTTTGGCAGAGATTAGACCTCTGCTCTTGCCTGCTGCTTAAAACAAAAGAGGGGGAACTGTAGAGATCCGTGCACGGCCGCGCCTCAAAGATGGCGCCGGCATCCGGCTTCCACCTTCCTGATGGCGGGTGTTCTCTGGGATAAACAACTCCTTATTTGGCTTGGGCATGGAATCTGGCTTGCTTGCGTATGTCTGACCCTATCAGCATTGTCCACATGGCACTACGGGGTTGGTTGCCCAGTGGCTATAAAGGACGTGGGTTGGCTTTCCCCGGGGTCAGAAGATTGTTCAAGGTTCCTGAATAAATGGCAGAAAGAAGAGCTCGGTGTTGTGTCTTCCTTGCTGGTTTAGGTGGTCGCAACAAAGATGTAACATAAAAATAAACTTGAAAGTTAGCCTTCACCAGGTAACAAATCTCCTGAACCTTTCCTGCAACTTTTAAACATTCATCATTGTGAGAAATAGGCTTCTGCTGCACATAAACCATTCTGGGTGTGGTCTTCTGCTGTAGGAACCTGAATGGATTAATGCAGGCAAAGAGAACCTAACACAGCGGTCAAGTGTTCCTTCATCACTTTCAGAGTTTGTTTCAGAGTTAGGAAGCAGCAAAGGCCTGTTGGGTATTCATGGAGACAGCAGAGGTTCATTATCTTTACATCATCCTCATTTGAATATTTCCTAACATTATTTACATTGAAACTTGCATTTTATTTAAATATTTAAATTTGTGTAAAACCCAATGAAATTGTTTTCATCTAACCTATTTTCTGTGATTGAACTTTATTCATAGGAATAGTCAAATGTCACACACTTGTTGATTCAGAGGAAAGAACATGATGATATTAAAAACAGTGTAGATGTATACAAATAAGATAAACCGCAAAGAAAATATGATGTCTAGTTAGAGTACATGAGATGTACCTTTTTACTTGTTGCCTCATCCTGACTGAACTCCTACAAGGTAGTGTCATGCTTCTATCAAGAGGACATGTGCATCCTCCTTGCCCCAGGTTGAATTACAAATCTTCTCATGTGGATGCCTATACTGTAGTATGCTTTTATGTGATCTACACAGTTCCTTTACCATTGAAGAGTATGAGAGAGGATAGATTTGCATCTAGATTTTAACATTTATTGTTGAGCCTGTTAACTGGAGTTTCAGGATCTGACAGGATGACAATAGTAGTTGGACTTTGGAAGTTTTAATTACAATGAAAGAAGAAAATTAGGTAGTAAGTAGATGAGCCTGTCTGTAAGATTCTATCTGCATTTTATTTCAATGGATATCAGTAAACAGAATACATTTGTATAAACTATACAGTGTTTTCATATACATTTATATGAAGAAGGTTTTTCACTTCTCTGACAAAGTTGAGTCCTATCGTAGTCACTATTAATTTGTAATTGAGAACTGAGAAAGGGAGACTACAGCGATGGTCTTTGTATATTGGCTAAATTATTAAGGCCACTCCACATAGTTAAAAGTAAGATTTATTTAGTAGGTAACTTACAAATGAAGGGATAGGTAGGTCGCGTGGTCTGGGGAAAGTGTATCACACTCCAGCGGTGTTCTCTGGAGCTCTGCTTGGCCCACCTCCACCGTCCAGGGTCCCGGACCAGAGAGAGTGCTGGCCCATCCAGATCTCTGGTCTCCAGGTGCCTCCCTTGGCCCTGCCTTGTAGGCATGACAGTTGCTGAAGCCTCAATGGGGGTTGGAACTTCCAGATCAAAGCTGGAATGGCTACCCACTACATCTCCCCCTTTTTGTCTAAATAAGAAGGTTCTAACCTAATACAAGACTATATACAAAGGAATGGTTATCAAATATTGTCCAGGAATAATGAGGGATAATAACCTAGATAAGATGGAACTACAACCAATGCGAACAATATCAAGCAAGAAACACATACTAAAACCCAAAGAAGTATAGAGCATAGGTAAATGGCATGTTACAAAGATCATTCCAAAAGGTGTCTTATCCTAAAGAACCTGAATCTAATATTTAATATGTTCTATCTAAGATATTATATATATATATATACTAAGTTGTAACTATAACTGCTAGTCTTCAATCCCATCAAAGACCTGAGAAGGAATGTAATGGTACCTGAGAAATGGTAGATGGATGCAAGCAACTTTCGGGAACCTTGCAAGAGTAGACCGAGACAGCTGGCAACCTGGACAGTCACCTAATGTTTCTCAGCATTGTTGGTGCATTCAAATTGGCTACAGACCTAGAGTATCTATCTGACAGACCATTTTCAGAAGCAGGAATTCTGAAAGACCATCTTATCCTGTCTTGGCAGAGTACAGTGGTTGCTTTCCTTGTGTCCCGCTTGTCCAGGAAGGAGAGCATTGCATTCGTACTGTCAGCAGTCGAGGCAAGGGCAGTTCTTTGCCCAGTAGGCCATTTTGTGCCAAGAAGACAAACTTCTAAATGGAAATGTCTTAGAAGCCCAACATTCTCTCGGGATCAAATTTGTGCATCCAGGAGCAATTGTGTCTCACGTCAACAGAATTTTAAGTTATTTAAATGCCATATTCTCTAGGTCTATGAAGTGTTTGAAGATTACCTGTCCATCTGACCTATGTATCTGTAAATCTGGATGACCTAACTAATGTAACTATAGAGATGACAAGCATAGGTGACTATAAATCCATAAGTCTTATCTACTGAAATAACCTAAGGACTAAGGCTTCATGTAAACAAGGTAAACAGTCTACAAGCAAATGTATGGTAAAGAATGATGACTTCAAAATTGTGACAATACACAAGATATTTATAACAGACGTAGGAATATATAGTGCGATATGCAATATGACAATAATCTTAAATATATATCAATATACCGAATATCCTAAACAGAAGTAGAACATACATAAAGTATGACAGATATAAATTTACATTTGTATCAATATACAAATATTTAAATAAGAGTAGAAATATATGTACACTATAACAAATATAGTTCTGTATTTGTATCAATATACAAATTATCTTAAACAGGAATATAAAAATTGTTTACATTTGTATCAACATATAAGAATCCATAACAGTGCAAATTATCTAAGACTGCTATTTTACTAAATTTGTTTACTAGTATATACAATAATCTACCATAATATCTTATCCCTATCCATTCCATTTCTTCTTTTACTTGTAAGACATCAAACAATAAATATGATATAAGGTTACATATTTTTTCTTGTGTTGAAGGGGGTACTTTATTAAAATTTGTGTTTACTCTTTGTGCTTCATAGTTTTTCTAATTTATATCAGGGGATACAATTTCACGACCTCAAGATGTTTTCAGAAATTAACAGAATAATATTCAAACATTTTTTCTCAACAATTAAGAATTTAGGAAATTGTAGAAAGAAAAACTATGGATTTCTTTATGTTATTCAACATGCCCAATGTTCATGATCCAATGACAGTAAAACTGATTCCATGGGCAAACAGTCTAGAGGAGTAAAAGCTGTCTTGTTAACCCAGGGTTTTCACCTCCACTTAGTTACCTATACTTTCTGCTGCCTGTTATCATATCCCATTTCTGTCACTTGCCCACAGGTTACAGATTCCTAAAGCCTTACATGGAAGCTACAGTCAGGTGAAGAACTTTGTGGAAATACAGGCATCCTTAACATTAGATTTCACCTACATAGGATAGGACTTAGGTCTGATCATTTGCATGGACACAGCCATGTGTGTACAGTTCCAAAATCAAGAAAGCAGGCAGTTTGTATAACTTAGTAGAGAACCATTGCTGTGATGTTTGGAGTTGTGTCTGAAGATTTTCCATTTTAGTGGTTAAACTATCAAAGAATAGTTACCTTCTAAAAAATGGATATAGATCCGCATCTCTCACCCTTCACAAAAACCAATTCAAAATGGATCAAAGACCCTCATTTAAAACCTGAAATGCTGAAACTACAAAAAGAAAATGTGGGGAATATGTTGGAAGTTACAGATATAGGAAAGGACTTTCTGAACAAGCACAGGGAATATATCCAAGAACCAACCAATGGGACTATATAAACCAAGAAGTCTCTATCTATACAGAAGGGAAACTATCAACAAAGTAAACAGCCAGCCTGTAAAATAGAAAAGGTAAACTTTGCCAGCTATACCTCACACAGGGGCTGATACTTAGACTATTAAAGGAATAAGGACAATAAATACCTGAACCAAAACTCTGTGAATCAGTAAATGGGCTGGTGATATGAACAGATAGTTCTCAAAGAAAGAAGCATAAAAGATCCATTAATATTTTTAAAAGTTCAAAATCCATAGGCATCAGGGAAATTTCCTATGGGATGTCTTTCTGTAAGCTGTGAATGTGTGTTTGCTCTGATTGATTGATAAATAAAGCTGCATTGGCCTATGGGATGTCAGGATGGAGCCAGGCAGGAAAATAAGAGATATAGAAAGAGAAGAAAGGAGAGTGGGGCAGACTCTGCTAGCCGCTGCCAGGAGAAGCAAGACGTAAAAGTACCGGTAAGCCACAAGCCATGTGGTAAAGTATAAATTTATAGAAATGGGTTAATTTAAGATGTAAGAGCTAGCTAATGAGAAGCCTGAGCCATTAGGCCATATAGTTTTAAAATAATATAAGCCTCTGTGTGTTTATTTGAGATCAAATGGCTTTAGTATGTGGTGGGAGAGGTTTGTCCAGACTGCAGGACCCAGGCAGGACACAGGAAAACATCCAGCTACAAAAACTTATCTGATATTCTGTTTTAATCCAGTCAGAATGGCTATAATCAAGGTAACAAATATTGGCAAGGATTTGGGGAAAGGGAATGGTTATCCATTGCGAGTGTGAGTACAAGCTAATGTAGCCACTATGAAAATCACTCGCAGTGATTTCTCAAAAAGTAGAATTACATTGAGACCAACCTATACCACTCCTTGTTATATACCCAAAAGATTCAATATCCCACCACAGAACTGTTTGGACAACTGTATTTATTGTGGACTGTTGACAAAATTATAAGCAGTCTTAGTAAATTAGAAACACAGAGCAGAATACAAAGGAAATAGCCAAAGAAATCAGAGCAATAGCCACAAACAGCTTTAGCTTACCACCAGCAGTAGCTTCCCCAGAGAGAGAGATTTCTTCCTGCCTGACTTGTGCTTTCATTGCCTTTCTGTTCTGCCTTCTCATTGGCTCTAAGCCCAGCCACATGACTTCCTCGTCACTGGCTGTCTATACAGACCTCCAGGTCTTTATGGTTGGTACTGGGATTAAAGGCTCGTGTCACCATGCTTGGCTGTGTCCTTGACCACACAGAGACTCTGCCTGCCATGTGATCAGATTAAGGGCATGTGCTACCACCCAAACTTCTGCTTAATGGCTATTTGACCTCTGATCTCCAGGCAACTTTATTTATTAACAAAGAAATAAAATATCACATTTTACCACAAATAAAATATCACCACATTTCCTCCTTTTATTCTAATAAAAAGAAAAAGAGCTATAACGAATATAAGAAAAACTATATATAAGTACAATAATTATATACAATATATACAAGCAATACATACCTCAACAATGTCTAGTCCATTTGACGCTGACATTCGACCAACTCAGAGAAAATATTCCATTATCTATCCTATTTTGGTAAGTATAAAATGTACCTGATTCACTTTTTATCCTAACTTATATTACTAACAGAGAACTATCTTATAATGTCTTTTAAATTTATACACTTACACCTTTTTAGTGAGTTTCTTTTCTGAAATTCTTAACAAGGAAAACTAACTATAACTATTAATTTTCAATTAATTATAACTATAACCATAACTATCTAATCTTCAACCTCCTCAGAGACCCAAGAAGGAAATAATATTACCTAATAAAACAGAAAGTGCATACAAGCAGCTTCCAAAAAAAAAATGTGAATTGACAGAAACAGCCAGCTACCTGGACAGTCACCCAAGGTTTCTCCATAGCGTTGGGGTATCATCTTCATCCTATAGGTTTAGCTTCTCTGACAGACTCATTTGTGAAGCAGGATGTACACAAGGCCTACAGTTCGACCTCACATTCGGTGAAAGTAGTCCATGTACCAGATAAACCTGAATTCCAGAGTAGTTCAGTTCGGGCTGTCTCTCAACCATTGCCAGCAGTCTATTGTGGGGATATCTTTGTGGATTTCTGTGGGACTCTATAGCACTTTGCTTCTTCCTATTCTCATGTGGTCTTCATTTACCATGGTCTCCTATTCCTTGTTCTCCCTCTCTGTTCTTGATCCAGCTGGGATCTCCCGCTCCCCCAAGCTCTCTTTCCCTCGACCCTCACCCTTCATTACCCCCACTGTGGGAGCCAGTTCTCAGGTTCCTTGTGGCTTTACCCAGTAGGTCCGCATAGAGGATGATTAGGACCACAGGCCTGAGTGTAGGTGCCTGGGATGGTCTGCACTTGGCTGTGCTGGGGGAGGAGGTCTTTTGCACCACCCCTTGGCATCTCTATAAAAACCCTGGGGCAGAGACAGTCGGGGCCCCGTTGGAAAAGGTTCCAGGCCCTCTCAAGGCTATCCTTTATTTTCTATCTATCTCCACAAGATTCTCCGCAATAAATCCTTCTATCTAGTATTTCCTACTGCTCACACTCAAGAAAACTCTGGGGAACTGTGGGAGTGGTTGGGTAAACGCCCCACACCCCACTCATGTCCAGGCTGCTCATCTGGTGATGGGATAGCCAAACACCCTAATTGTCATGCTAGAAACCCCATCCGATGACTGAGGGATCTGGATGCAGAGATCCATGGCTAGGCCCTGGGTGGAGCTCTGGGAGTCCAATTAGCGAGAAAGAGGAGGGTTTATATGAGCGAGAATTGTTGAGATCAAGGTTGGATAAAGCACAGGGACAAATAGCTAAACGAATGGAAACACATGAACTATGAACCAATGGCTGAGGGGTCCCCAACTGGATCAGGCCCTCTGAATGGGTGAGACAGTTGATTGGCTTGATCTGTTTGGGAGGCATCCAGGCAGTAGTGGGACCGGGTCCTGTGCTCATTCCATGAGTTGGCTGTTTGAAACCTGGGGCCTATGCAGGGTCGCTTGGTTCGGCCTGGGAGGAGGGGACTGGACCTGCCTGGACTGAGTCTACCAGGTTGATCTCAGTCCTAGGGGGAGGCTTTGCCCTGGAGGAGGTGGGAATGGGGGGTGGGCTGGGGGAAGGTGAGGGTGGCGGGAGGGGGGAGAACAAGGGAATCCGTGGCTGATATGTAGAACTGAATTGTATTGTAAAATTAAAAAAAAAAAACTATAAAAAAAAACCCCTGAATTCCACTAGTGTCCTGTCATGATTCAGAATTTTAAATTCTGGAAATTGTTGATGTTTTTGAAATTCAGCTGTCCATTCTTCTTGGCTTGTGGGTGGCTTCATCTCTTTAATTAAATGCCAGCCTACCATTGGGAGATTAGACTCTGTTAGCCTAGTTACTCTTTCAAGAATAACTGTTTCAGCTACTGTTCCACTGCACACCAAAAGCCATCAGTCCACTGCCAGTTCAGCTGCCTTCGAAGAAAAGAGCACTGTACCTTTTCCAGATTGCAAAGGCCACTTCAGCAATGCTACCATATTGTCCTGGCCTTAGAGGATGCCTGTTTGCCTGTTGCTAAAGCCACAACCACATTTGTCTTGGCAGGAATTGGTAGTCCTTTGTTTTGTGTCCTGTCTGTCCATTTTGTCCTGTTTGTCAGCAGTCAATTCGAAGACACTTTGTTGTCCAGTGGCTAACTTTTGCCACAGTGAAAGTTAACTCCATATGCAGTTTCTTCAATGCCCATATCATCTCTGAAGTAGATTGGTGCTGCCAGGAGCCAACATGTCTCATAGTCATAAAAAATTTCTAAGTTATTAAAACATTTTAAATGTCATATTCTGTAGATCTCTGAAAGTTTTGAAGATGACCTATCTAAAATATATCTCCTCAACCTTGAAAACACATCTAATATGACTACAAGTTCAATTGTAATGTCTAACTACTAACTTTCATTTCTTTATAGCCTAATAGTTGGTAATAATAACATTCAGGGATTAGCAAATTGCATTACATTGTTAAATGAACTGTATAAGTACAATATCTTGAACAAGATTAGAAATATATGTATAGCTTTTTCTAACAACTCAATCTCAATATATACAATTTGTATACAATTTAAAATATCCAATCCAATGTAAAGTATTTAAAACTAGTAATTGTCTTTTAAAAGTAGATTAAATAATCTATCTTTTTATCTATATCATATCTATATCTCTACTTTTCAGAGTAGATTCAATAATCTACCCTCTATTCTATCATTTCTATATATCTTTTTTTTTCAAACAACAACCTTAAATCTAATCTCCTTTGCTTAGCCCTTTTCATAACCATTAACAACAACAACTTATAACCAATTCTCCTAAACAATGAAAATTATCCAAAACCCAAAACCCATTGAAAGACCGAAAACCACCCACCCCACATCACCTCTTTAGGAATGTGGGCGTCGTGTTCTTAAAATTGCTTCCTGCTGGTTGTGGGTGAAGGCGTCTATTCTGAAAAGAAAAATTTGGGGTTAATTGTCAAATTCTAGGAAAGGTAGCTATATCATTTGTTGTCCAGTCTCTGCATAATGCCAAAGTTCAGGGCTTATCTCAAGTCCTTGTTCAAGTAGTCTGTTAAACTGGATTATCTCAGCTAGCCATCTCAAAATTGCTCTGAGCAGTTTGTAGTCCAAAGCTGATCTGTAGGTGATGTTTGTCAGCTTAGTGGTATTATTATTGTCCATGTGTAATTGTTGTTGTGGGGCCCCATCATCTTTCTGGAGACCTCAAATTCGATGTTAGGCCTGGTTGTGATTTCTTGCAGAAAACTGATGGAGACTCGAACACAAATACATGCATAGGCAGCTAATTGAAGCCTTTTTTCTAGAATTAGTTAGTACTCTATATGACCATTAATATCATAACAAAAGTTTAATATATGTATTAATCTTACAAATTTTGATATAAAATTCATACCTTAAGGAAAGTTTAAAGAATCAAAATAAAATCAAAGAATTGAGATTAGTAGCAATAGAATAGTCCCTTAATTTTTTTTGTTTTCTCCTATCCCATACCAGAAGATGGCTCTTTCTTCTGGCATGACAGAGTGTTCACATTTTCCTTTTAACAACATGCTTGGGTTTAAAGAAGGAGAGAGACATTCTCCAACTCCAAAACCAGCTTTAATTTTTAATTGAACTGGAACTACAGGAAGATCATTTGTGTTAAGTGTCTTTAGAGAAGAGCAGAAACAAACATTTAGGAAGACTTATGAAATTTTATAGATGATATACCAATAGGCCAATTTACTCCTTTCCTTGGGACAATTTTTCTAGATGATTTGTCCTTTTTCTTCAGATGTTTCATTTGTCCAGTGTTCTTCAGTTTCCTTACCCTTCATTCTCCTAAAAGACAAAACCAAAAATCTTTCCCCAAGACTAATTTTGGGGAGGTTCCCTTTTGACAAGTTATATTTGATTAAATGAAAAGGCACGTGTTAATGGTAAAAGTTAGTTTAAATTGGATGGTCATGCTGGTTGATGAACTATCACCTCTTCTAATTAACAGGTCACCTTTGTCCAAATTGAACCTTTATCAATTTTGATGGTATGCACAGCTTATCTTCTCCTGTAGAAACAAAAGCAAAACCTCATCCCCAACTTAACACATATCCTGGTTTCCATTCTGAGGTCAGCACATCCTTAAAGTATATAGGCTGATTTAATTGTGTAGTTTTTTCTGTTATCCAATGTCTTTCTTTATAAGTTAAATTCTATCACTTTTGGGATATTTGCTGTAAATCTCTCCCAAAGAAATGGAACCAACGTAAACATACATCAAATGGAAATGTGGTATACAAACAATGAAATTTTATTCAGCTGTTAAGAAAAATAGAATTTAAAGATTTATTTATTTATTATGTACACAAAGTTCTGTCTGAATATATGCCTGTATGCCAGAAGAGGGCATCAGATCCCACTATAGATCGTTGTGAGCCACCACATGGTCACTGGGAATCAAACTCAGGACCTCTGGAAGAGCAGTCAGTGCACTTAACCTTTTAGCTATCTCTCTACCATGTTTGAAGGAAGTCAAATAGTCTTCAGGAGTTCCATGTGCAGAGGAACTAAGACCTCTTGTCAGTAACTAGGGATGGCTTGTAGGCCATGAATATGTATCTGCTAGGAGCTGATCCTCTTGTCTTAGCCAAGGTGAGTTCCACTGAGCACATGACTGAACAGTCTGAGCTGGAAAGTTCCAAGCTAGGTTATGACCAAATTCTCAGCTCACATTCATTGTATGAGATTATAAAATTCTCTACGATTTTAAGTTGTGAAGTCTTGTGGCTGCTGTTACTCTGCAATAAATAACTAACATAGGCAAGAAAAAAGAAAGAAAAGAAAAATAAAATTTACACGAAAATGAGTGGAGCTGGAAAGGATTATGTTAAGTGAGATGGCTTAGTCTCAGAAAGACCATGAAACCAAAGAGGAAACAATGAGAGAAGAATGATGGGTATTGGGAAAGGAAGGAAGGAAGGCAAAAGATCATGTGTGTGATGTGTAGGTGGGAATGAAGCCACTGGGTCAGAGGGCACAAGGCAAGGAGAGGGGATGGGAAATAAGGGGATAGAAAAAGAAACAAAAAAACATTATGATGGTTGTTTTATTTTCAACTTGACACTTCAACCTAGAATTACTACCTGAGATGAGATTGTCAATGGAGGATTGCTTATATTAAGTTGGCCTTTGTTGTAGACAATTGTCTTAATAAGTTAATTTATCTGGGAAGTTTCAGCCCACTGTGGGTGGCACAAGTCTGTAGGCAGAGAATCCTGAACTCTATAAGAATGGAGAAATTATGATAAGCATGAACAAGCAAGAAAGCCAGCAGACATGCATTCACTGTCTTTCTGTTCCTGACTATGGTTGTGACATGGTCAGCTATCTTAAATTCCTGCTGCTGTGACTTTCATGCAGTGATGGACAGTAACCTGGAAGTGTGAGCTAAAATAAACTCTTTCTGTCCTCAATTGCTTTTTTTTTTCAGGGTATTTTGTCACAGCAACCAAAATGAAACTAGAATGCAAATTGTATTAGAAACATTAAAGAATGTTTCTTTTCCATTTTTTGTGACTAAAATTTAGTATTATAATTTTTTTAACCTGCACTATACACAATATAGCCTGGTGTTATTAGATATTGGATGACAACTCCCAATGGGACATCAAGTTCTGATGAAAAGGTTCTGATAATAGTAGGATAGTGAAGAACATTAAGGTCATGGCAAGAAACATTGAGTTACCTGACTAACTTTTCTCAGCATTTTCTAGACAGTCTTCTCACTGCAACCATAAACATGGTCTTACTTCCTTGATTGGACTTGGTCCCCTCAACCCTCCCCGGGTTTGTATTTGTACAGGTTTACTATTACAGACCTCTTCACTTTTCACATTTCATCAATTAAGGGATTCATTAATTCAATTTAATTCATTAATTTCAGACAGAAAATCTGTCTTTAAATTCTGTGGGCATCTCAGCATAAATATCTCTGCCTTTAAATATTATGACTTATCTTTCCCTGAAAGATATTTGTATAGTATTTTCATGCAGTGGATAAAGTATGTAGCATGAATCCCAGGAGGCAGATATTGGGGTAAGTGCTGAAAGATCAGAGAGACAAAGGAACAAGTCACAGCCACCTCTCACCTCACTAACTCCTCAGCGGAAAGGGAGCTGAGCTCCTGTCTCCTCTGGCCTTATATTCCTCTCTCCGTCTAGCCATATCACTTCCTGTCTCCACCTCCCTAGTGCTGGGATTAAAGGCATGAGATCCCAAGAGCTGGGATCAAAGGTGTGTGCCACCACTGCCTGGCTCTGTTTCTCTTTTAGACTGGATCAATCTTGTGTCACCCAGGGTGTCCTTGAACTCACAGACATCCTTCTGCCTCTGCCTCCTGAGTGCTGGGATTAAAGTTGTGTTGCCTGGCCTCTATGGCTAACTAGTGGCTTAGCTCCACACTCTGATCTTCAGGCAAGCTTTATTTGTTAAATCACAAACAATATATCACCACAAAAGTATTTGCTTTACAAGGTTGAGGAGCAAAGCTTGGATCCCCAGAATCCAAGTAAAGGTGGAAGTGGGAGTGCCCACCTATAATTCCAGAGCACTGTGGGAAACAGTAGGAGACCTTGCTTTAAACAAAATAGAAGATAGGTACATGCTACCCCATTCATGATAACTGTATAGGCATACATATAGCATCCTATAGTTTAAAATGCCTCACTGGCACTCTCTACCTTGCTATCAGAATATGTCTCAGCACATATGAGAAGAATCAAATATTCCCTAGGAGTTATTATGGGCTATCACAACTCATTTGTACATATTATCTTAAATATATTTGTATGGAGTATTCACAATATTCTATTTAATAAATGATATAATTACAGCTGAGTATGCTGATAGGACATTAATAGACCTCAATTTTAATCTATTTCTCTTTGACCCTGAATTCATGTGCATAGGTTGTTGTTTGTGTAGGATGCCTTCTAGTATATGTCATGTAGACTTAGGTATCATTAATAAATATACTGGTTGTCTGAATTATGACTCAAAAATTGGGGCTTATTGCACAATTGTTTTCTTATAGCTTCAATATATTTTCATTTGCTACTTAGCAAATTTGGAGATTTGGAAAATGAGGCATATTTTAATTATTTTAATCATTTAATGCTTGAAAATTTGAGTCTTGGTGACTGCTTAATAAATAGCCTGTGTAGGAAGAAGCAAAATAAGACAATTTTTACTGTACCTCTAGACTTATGAGACATAAGTAGAAAATTTAGGTTCACTCCTCTCTTTACCTCCCTGCAAACAGTATAAAATCTTATTTAATCAGAAGTTATTGCTACATGCATCTAGAGAAAACTTTTGCTACTTAAAATGATTCGTTGCAAACAGATTAGAAAAATAGGATACAGTTTGCTTAAAAAAATCCCTCAGTGGAATGAAATTTTTCTTTATGAAGTCAGTGCCTAGATGTAAACACCTGTATCACTTTGAGAAATTTCAAACCAGGCAACACCGAATGTGCAAGCTGGGAAGATTCAGACTTGAAATAGTCATTCCACCTGAGACAGTGTACTACATCTTTGAAGCGCTGTTGATCAAGGATGCAGACAGCAAGGAGAAGCAAGCAGTAGGTTCCTCTGTTGTACAGCAAACTTGTTCCGAACAACTGGAGAGAATTCTTAGAAAAAGTATTTTTGTTACTAGTTTAGCTCACTCCCCACAGGCAGGCTTTCTGTTTTTCCCCTATCACTTTATGTGCAATGTCTAGTGAATGTACAAGCAAATGGCCCTAGATAAAACAGGTAATGGCTGGGAATTAAACGAAGATCTCACAATGCTCTGTGTATGCTGCATTTATTGGAGCTGTGGATGATGTCTCATTCCCAAAGCCCCAACTAGGGAATCTCAGCCGTTGCTTTAAAGTCTCCTGTCTTAATACAATGACAGTAACGGTACCATAGACTCACGTGGGTTTTATTAGTTCTCATCTGTAATTTTTGCTTTTTGTACAAGTTATTTTTTCCATAATTTGTTCCTTTTATGAAGTTTTGCTCTGCCTGTGATGAGTGATACGTTTCATCACGGGTCTGCATCTCATCTAAAACCTTCCATTTGCCTTGGTTCCCTAAGGTTGTTAATTCCTTCCTAAGGATTCTTTCTAAAATGCCCAGAGCAAGTTCTAGAGAACTTTTATTTTCTGTTTACCTATTAAGCTAGTAAAAGCCTAACACTTAAAAATATTCTGTATTTTAAACAGAACTGGCAAATAAAATTGTTTATGGAGCCTTACTGCTGTTTCTGTTAGGATTTGTCCATTTACAAGAAGCCTCCCCCCTTTTTTCTTTCTTTCTTTTTTTTTTTTTTTTTTTTTTTGTTCTTTCAAGACAGGGTTTCTCTGTGTAGCCCTGGATGTTCCTGAACTCACTATGTAGACCAGGCTAGCCTTGAGCTTGGAGCTCTTTCTCTGAGCTTCTGCCTCCCAAATGCTGAGATTAAAGGCATGAGCCACCACTGCCAGCCATTCTTTCTGTTATATACAGCATTCCAACATTTCTGTCTCTCTTACTTCACCCTCGTAAAATTTGTTTCGTTTTAAGCAGACAAGGTTTATAAACTAGAGTTTTTAGTCATACGCACTGGCCATCGCATCCTTCTAGAAAACATTGCAATTTGTTCCTATCATGCAGTTTTGCTTTGCCTATGATGACTGATGTATTTTATCACTGATATACAGTCACAGAGTGTCGTCTTCTAAAGCCTTTTGTTTGCCTTGGATTCCTAAGGCTGTTAATTCCTTCCTAAGTATCATGCTCAAAATAAAAGGTTTATAACTTTTAACATGGAGAAAGCTAACATTTATGTAGTGAATGCCATGCAGTGGCTGACAAATTATGCATTTCAGATACTTCACTTAACAGGTGTAGTTCAGTGTATCAACTATTAATAACTCCATTTATTAGACGAGGGCAAGAAACTTCAGATATGATAAGACCCTGCAGGCTTGAACCTGACTGTAATACCATGGCATGTGCTGAAACACTCTACTATTTCTGCAAGTATTTTATATATTTAAAAATATATTTCCCAAAATGATCATAACATACATTCTATAGACATAAATACTTCTGTTTTTATATTCTATATATTGTTGATATAATGCATGATCTCCTGACTTTACTTAGCATGTTTAGTATCTATAATTACTATTAGATAACTATTCAAATACCTCTTTTAAACATTGTATTATTTATGACTGTTGTTTTCCTACTTGGCATCCATTAATGTACATTTGTTCTTCATGTACATATATTTCATAAGTATTAAAGAAAATATTTTACTAATGGTTTGTAGGAATTTCTCATTCAATATAGTTCAGCATTATTCACTGTGACCCAAATTGCTTTCCTGGTAGTTAAAGTTAAGTTCTTTGAAATTATATATATATATACATACATACATACATATATATACACACATATATATACTTTATTTTATGCGTATGTGTGTATGAATGAGTGTCTATATGTGGACCACATGTGCAAGAGCCTATGGACTTCAGAAGAAAATGCTGGAATAATGTGGTTGTGAACTGCATGTGCTGAGAACTGACCTGAGATCCTCTGCAAAAACAGCCACTGCTTTTCACTGCTGAGCCATCTCTCTGGCTCCTAAAGTGATGTGTTTCTAGATGCATGCAAGAGAATAAGTATTATAAATAATACTGTTTAGGTTCCATGTAGGTGTCCAAGTTCTGCTTAGACCACACTGTTCTCACGTAATGATGTGTGTTGTTGACTTACGGCCAATTTACATGACAACGCATTAAGAGGCTAGTCCTCAAGAGGCAGGAGTGATAATAATTCTATCAACCTACACCACCAAGATCACTATCTTTCATTAAGTATAGGACTCAGTGTTCAAGTCCTATAGGCACTTTAGGAACATCATGTGTTGTAAATAACTTGACATGTGTGAGCACCCAGTGGTGCCTGGCAACAAATCTGCATAAAAGTTTACTTTTATGATTGTCATTGTCATTGTTCCATTATCTCAATTTAAAGGGTGTAATGATCCAAGGAAGTCACTTTATTAGCCTTACTTTACAGCAAAGGGAACAGGTTCATAGAGGCTAAGTTACTTGCCTGGTTAATGAATGATGAAGTCAAGGAGTGTGGATTCTGATACATGTATACTTAGTTTCTAGGACCAGTTTTCCTATTTAGATATGTTGCATCCCCTGGGTAGGGTTGTTTCCAGTGAACTTTCTTCTCTGACCTTCACTGGGTGTGAACTCCTTCCTGCTTTGCCCAGGGACTGCGTCATAGGGGGAGAATGACCCAGAAACTGTGACTGATTCTTTCACTGCACGCAATTCTGTTTGGAGTCTCTGTGGCCTGAAGAAGCAGTGGCTGAGTTCCTAGGGAGTACTTTGAATGTCTAAGATGTTTTGATTGCTTTGCTTATCCTAGGAAAGATATCTGCTAACGCCTCTCTTCCCTGGGGCATTCTCATTTTCCACCCAGGGATAGACTCTTTCTCTATGTGCTCTTCTTGTCCTGCCCTTTCCCCCCTGTCATCACTTCTGAACCTGATGCAAGCTGTGTGCCACCTATTAACCTGTCATATTCATTGATCTCCCTGAGAGATCAAACTGTCCCTGCAATTCCCTTGTCTAATCTGTGCTTGCCAGAGCACACTGACAAAATTGTCCTCTAGAAAATGGAAAGTGTCGTCCATTCCCTTTAGCCCTCGTAAACTCTATGCTGGCAGTATAGAGACGATTTTGTGTATATTTTAAACATTGCGGCCTCATTGAAAATGTTTTCAGGTAAGTCAGATCTGATCTCCCAAGGCTGTGCAGAAGTACAAAGAAAGTAAACACATGGATTAAGACAGCTTATAAACTTGTAAAATCTTCCCATTGGCATTTTTATTTTCAACAGGAAAAAAAAAACATGGTGTACTTTGCATCTCATAATACTTGAATTCAAACTGATTACTAATTTTATCTCCTCTTATTTGTTGGAGAATGACGATAGAGGATGAGAAAATCTCCAGGACAGTTTAATTTGTTTATAATGAAACTCTGATTATTCTTTTTAAATTTAAGAATATTAGTAGAGTCTTCACTCTTTCAATGAGTCTATTCTTAAGCCCCCCTGATGTTACATAAACATATGGTTTCTTTACCAAAACCAGGCCTAAACTTTAGAAAAATTCTATCTTATTTTTTTTTTTAATTTGCTCATCTCCAAAGACTCATTATTTGTGCTAATACTGTGTTAGAAGTTTGTTTTTAGTCAAAGCCTTCACAAGACAGTGTAGCCTCTTCTAGGCATCACAAGTACAGAGATGTCCCTCTGGTACATTTGTGAAGAGTGGATTAGAAGCGTCAGTGCAACAAAGGGGGATACAAAGAAAACAAAACAATAACAACAACAAAGAAGTGGTTGATCAAGTCAGGATCTGCCCTATCCTGGGACGGAGAAATGGGCGCCGATGTGCAGTGGCCACTATGCAGACTGTCTGCCTTCACTCATTCTGATATCTTAATGTTTCTGTGGAGGAGGAAGCCAGGAGCCTCTTGTTCTAGTGACAATGCTCAAACTGTCCAGAAATAGCTGGGAAATCATGGGTAGTCCCTTGACCAAGCTTTAGGAAGCTATTTCCTGTGGTGGGGTGCCACCTTCTCCCCCCTTCCTATTAATGTAATGTTCTGTCCTTATTTGGCTATTTCTTTTAATTTGTTAAAAATATCATTTGGGACTGGAAGGATGCTTCAGTGGGTAAATGTGCTTGATGCTTGACCCTTGGGACCTGAGTTGGATTCCTAGAACACATATGAACTTAGTAGGGATGGACTGACTCCATGAAGTTACCTATGACATCTACATGCACAGCATGGGATATATACCTCTGCATATCACACAAAATGAAAGTGAATAAATGATTTTTGTCATCCTTTTTAATTTTAAATGTTCTTTGACAATTTCACACATAAGTATGTAATATATAACTAACCACTATCACCCCCACCCTCTCATCCCCCTACTACCTCTGCTACCTCCACATTTCCCTACGACTTTCTCTCTCATTTTGTGTCTATTCCTTTTGTTTTATAACATACCATGTTTAACAGAGTATAATTTATATGACCAAGGGTTTGGACCTAGCCCTTGCAACTAACAACAATTGTTCTGCTTCCCCCAGAATTTGTTAAGAGCTAGTACTTTGGAACTATGTGGTAGGTCCCTAAAGCTCCTCCCTATTGTTAACAGAGCCAGTCTTTTATGGGCTCAGGACAGGAGCTGCAGTGATTGCAATGGGACTTGTGGGCTCAAGTGTGATCCACTAAATTCACTAAATCACTAAATATGTGATTATAATGTTTGTATCAGGGTGAAAGAATGCCATTTCCTAGTCTTTCACCCTTTTCTTCTGGCTCTTACACATGGTCTTTCACTTCTTTTACAATGTTCCTTGAACTTTGAAAGGGGTGGTGTTAATCAATATCTTGTTTAGGGCAAAGCCCATAAGTGTTATGTATTCTTAGTAACTTTGGCGGCCATGAAGTCTCTGAATTTACCACCATTCACTGTGTAGAGAGTTGCCTCTGATCGAGGCTGAGAGTAATTTTTTGTCTGTATCTTTTCATCCTGACAGAGAATCAAGAGCACTGAAGAAGCACGTATTGCATTTTTAAAACTATTTTATTTTTAATATTTATTTAATAATATTTAATAGCATACTATTGCTATACAGAAATACTCAAGGTTATCATGTGTTTCTTTGTTCCTTTTTCTAAATTTTTAAATTACATGTATCATGTTATAAATTTTAGGGTGTGTGTGTGTGTGTGTGTGTGTGTGTGTGTGTGTGTGTAAGTCTAATCTATTAGTTGAAGACCTTCTCAAACTGTGTCTTTCTTGATGTTCTCTCAACTAGCATAGAGCCTAATAATTCCTGACTAACATTTTCAGACTTGTTTGTATCAATTGATTTGAAAGAGGTAAAGACACAAACAATGGCATATGTAGAATGGTTCCTGCTAGGACAGATCAGGAGCTGAAGCTTCTTCTTTCAGGAGCCGCAGGTGAGACATTGGTGTCTTGGAAGACTAGGCTGACATGATGTAATTTAGCATGTCTGAGCTGGAGGAAGTTAGAAAGAGGCTTACTGAGTGCACCACCATGTCAGCAGAAGACAACAGCAGCCCAGTGGATTGACTTCAGCCTGGCTTTTCAGGAACTCCTGTTCTTTTCTCATTTGGGACATGGAAGTGTTATTTTATCTTACTTTATTGTGGAGGTGGGAATTTTTAAAATTCTTCTTGTTAGAACTTTCGAGGTATCTGCCTGACAGGCTGGCTGAGGTTTTGTAATCAATTATTTCTAATCATGAAATGTTCTAATTATAAGAAGTAATGTAGTCAGGCATTCTAAATTATATTTCCATTCACTTTGCCAAGAACCTTTCCAAACCCCTTTGCTCTGGCATCTTACTTCTTCTTTTTTTTTTGTTTTTAACAATGTAGAAAACTAAGGAGAGTTTTGAACTTCAGAAATGGCCTTACTTAGCCGGGCGTTGGTGGCGCACGCCTTTAATCCCAGCACTCGGGAGGCAGAGCCAGGCGGATCTCTGTGAGTTCGAGGCCAGCCTGGGCTACCAAGTGAGTTCCAGGAAAAGGCGCAAAGCTACACAGAGAAACCCTGTCTCGAAAAACCAAAAAAAAAAAAAAAAAAAAAAAAAAAAAAGAAATGGCCTTACTTAGAACACACTTAACATTATACATACAAGGGTCCGAGGTAAACCACAATGCTGTATTATGCCTTCCAGTTTAAAATCTTGAGGTTTTTTTTTTTCTAGAAGTCTCTTTTTAATATCAGAGCTATATTCTTATGTGGCTAAAAAACAAATGACAGGGACATCCCAGCAACTCTTTCTGACATAAGAAACGGGGTTTCTGTTCTTTCACACATAAAGCCTCACTCTCAAGAGAGTGGCAGATAAGACTTAGGCCAGTGGATTTTAAACAAGCTCATGAAGACCCCAGATGACACTCAAAGGTTGCCCAAGGTGAGGAAGAGAGACAGAAAAGGTGAGCCTCATTATTCCATCCTACTCATATTCCATTCAAACAGAGTCATTATTTCTCAGAGAGTTCACTTGATTTTAAAACTACCTTATCATCTACAGGACTTTACTTGAAAAGGAACTTGAGTGCTGTAAATATTTCAATAAATGCTGGTATGTTATACATAAATATTGGGTGGATATACAATTGATGCAAAGTCATGTAAAGGGAAATGCTGTAGATCTAAATGCAAACGAATGTTTATTTTGCCTTTTCAATTAACTGTGAGACCTTGTGAAGACAGCTTACCCTCTCTGATCCTTTGTCCTCTCATCATGAATGTTGTGAAATTGAAACATAACGGAGCTTTAGAAAGTCAGCAAACTTCAATATTCAATTCAAACATGATTTTGTTGTTGTTCATAAAAATGAGTCAGTAATTTAAGGAAATGCTAAAGAAACAATACAGATATATCATTACTGAGAAACTCTTTATATGTCTATTATGTTTGTTAATTTCATATGTCAGTTTAATTGGTCTCTATGGTTCCCAATAGTTCATCAAACATTCTTCTGGGATGTCTCTGTGAGGGTGTCCTTGCATGGACTGAACATTAAAATCAGCAAAATGGAAAAAAGCTTCTTGTTTTCCATGATGTGGGTGAGATTGCTCTCTTCATGAATAGGGGTCAGCAGGAAAGAATTCTCCTGCCTGTCAGTGGCCATCTAATCATGTCAGGAGCTCTTTTTGTTTCTACAGACCCTTCCATACTGGTAACTTGATCTGGAATGTCAGTGCTTCAGCGTATGGATTCATTGACATTCCTGATCATATGAGCAGTATTACAATAAGTTTACTTGTAGATTTATAATTCACATATATTTATACTAGACATGTATTATATCTGTCCGTCCATCCATCCATCCATCTATCATCTATCTACCTATCATCTATCTATCTATCTATCTATCTATCTATCTATCTATCTATCTACCTATCTCTATCTATCTATCTATCTATCTATCATCTATCCTTCCTTTCTTTGTTCTTTTTTTCTGGGGAGCCTGTTTGATACAGCTTCTAAGGTAATGTTGAAATATTTTCACCAATTCTTCCATAGAAAATGGGAAGCCTAGGACTCCTCTCCCTTGGATGAGGGCTGGATGTAATGACTTGCTTCAAGGGAATAGAATATAGTTTAAATAGCAGTTTGTAGCAAGATCAAAAAAAGGCGTGGTGACTTTCTTCCTCCTTCTGCTCTTAGTTTTCTTTCTCTATGAAGAGCCAATTCTGCAGCCATGTACAATTCTTAACCAATAGCTGTATTGGATGTAGATTCCTAGCTCCTCTATAGCCTGTAAGTTTTGAGACTCTCCAAGACAATTTAACTGTGTTTTGTAGAAAGATTCTAATCCAGCAGTATCCAGGTAAGCTGACCTAGGACCCTGCACATAGAAAATTTTATGAAACAATTGATATTTATTATTTTAGCTGCTGTGTTTTCAGATTAATTTTCTGCAGCAATATACAATCAATGTTTTTATTGTGCTACTGTATTTTGGACTCAAGATCATTAATACTTCTGCACACTGGAGAAAGAGCCAGCAAGGCACATTTTTACTATATTTTTCACTTGTATTGGATATAGAGGGTGGCCAGCATTGGGAAAATGTAATTCAAAATTGGAAGTGTCCTTGTTGATCTTGGTAGAAAGTCAAGCCAACCCAAATGAGGGTCAATGAGGGCAAGGATAAAGCAGTGGGTTTTGGAGGGATAAGCTAACCCTTCATCAGCACAATGAGCAATAACTGGCTGTGTAAGAACAAAGGTCAGAATCCCTGCATACTTATAACAACTAGTTCAATACATGTTCATTGATTGATGCCGGCTGATTTATTTTGAGTGCTAGACAGATTGTGAGTCATCAGTGTTGCAAGGCAGCTAAAAATAAAGGTGCACCAAGCCTGGGACAGTCAATATAAACAGTGAAAATGAAGGAGGAAGTTTGATGATCTCTCCTCCTTGACATGGAACTCTAATTCCTGGAAGGGAAGTAGGCTTCCTAGTTGGTTAAGTAGTGGGAAATGAAGGAGAATGTTCAATGGAAAGGACATTGGTACTAGACTCTGATGAACTGCTTTTAGTTAGGACCTGGATTGACTTCTCTAAGGCTAGGACAGTAGAGTCATTTACAAAGCTGCTGAGAAAGAAATCCTGTGGTTTAATGGAGAGAGAGGACAGGGTGGAAGAAGGGAGCTTGTGGCTGATGGTAGAAAATAAACATGGTATAGAGATTGTAGGCCATGCATATGTACAGAACTTAATTTTGGCTTTGTTATTGTTTTGATGAAACATTTACCATGTTTGATCTTTAGTTGGATAAATGTAATTGTAGATTGTGTGCTGCATCATGGTATACTGTTTCTCTGTTTTGGAGACTGGAGCCTATTATTATGGAAATATTTTTACATTCTTATTTTCCTAGGAGAATCCCTGTATATGTTGTCTCAGTGTAATTTTCATAGTTACATTTTAACTCAAAGAATTCCATCTTACACAACGAGCAATACAGTGAGTGGCAGAACTTATGGAGAAGCAATATGGTTGAATGTTTACAAATAGGGATCTCACAAAACATCCCTGTTGCATCGGTAAATAATCACGAGACCTTGAATGATGTTTATAATGTCTTTACATTTAATTTAATTAAGTAAATTTAAGCTAGGAATTATACTATCTATTCAGGTATTTGAAGTGAGGATTATATAAGTAATTATGGTGCACAAACCTCTTCACATGGTACTTGACATGTAAAAGTACTACAAAGCCCTGAGTTTATATAGTGTTCATGAAACTCCTGTGACAAAGGCATATTGTGGCTCTTTACAATTGAAGGCAGTGAAATATTAAAAGACTAAAAAAGGCAAGTTATTTAGAAGACAGTAATTGCAATATTTGGTCTTGACTTGGATTTTAAAAGCCAGAAATTGCTTGGATATTCTAGAAGGTCAGCTGGCCTTACAACCTCTTCTTACCTCTTGTTGTTTGGCTCTTGAGTGTCACTGAAAAGCCAGTGTTTAAAAGCTTGGTCTACAACTGAACTCCAGGAGCTTGGCTAAGTGTTTGGCTGTGGATCTCTGCATCTGCTTCCATCAGTTGATAGATGTAGGTTCTATGATGACAATTGGGGTAGCTCTTGGATTTCAGTTGAAGAGTGCTGTGGGATGTTCTGTATGTTAAATGTGTTGTTTTGATTGGTTAATAAATAAAACACTGATTGGCCAGTAGCCAGGCAGGAAGTATAGGAGGGACAAGTAGAGAGGAAAATTCTGGGAAGTGGAAGGCTGAGTCAGAGAGACGCTGCCAGCCGCCATGATCAGAAGCAGATGTTAAGATACCGGTAAGCCACAAGCCACGTGGCAACTTATAGATTAATAGAAATGGGTTAATTTTTTTTTTTTTTTTTTGTTTCTCGAGACAGGGTTTCTCTGTGTAGCTTTGCGCCTTTCCTGGATCTCGCGCTGTAGACCAGGCTGGCCTCGAACTCACAGAGATCTGCCTGCCTCTGCCTCCCGAATGCTGGGATTAAAGGCGTGCGCCACCACCGCCCGGCGAAATGGGTTAATTTAAGATAGAAGAACTGGATAGCAAGAAGCCTGCTGCAGCCATACAGTTTGTAAGTAATACAAGTCTCTGTATGTTTACTTGGTTGGATCTGAGCCGCTGCAGGACTGGCAGGTGAGAGAGATTTGTCCTGACTGTGGGCTAGGCAGGAAAACTCTAGCTACAGAAGAGAGGGAGGAGGGACTATAAGAGCAAGGGGGACAAGCTCATGATGGGAAAAACCACAGAGACAGCTGACCTGAGCTGATGGGAGCACATGGACTCTGGACTGACAGCTGGGAGCCTGCATGGGACCACACTAGGCCCCTTGAATGGGGCCACACTAGGCCCCTTGAATGAGGGTGACAGATGTGTGGCTTGATCTTTTGTGAATCCCCTGGCAATGAGACCAGGACTCATTCTGAGTACATGAACTGACTTTTTTTAGAGCCCATTCCCTATGGTTCCATGCCTTACTCAGCCTTGATGCAAGGGGGAGGGACTTGGGTCTACCCCAACTTGGTATTCCAGACCATGTTGAATAACCAAGGGAGGCCTTACCCCTTATGAGGAGTGGGTAAAGGTGGGATGTGGGGAGGTGGGGTGAGAGCAGAGAAGGGGAAGGAGGGGGAACAGTGGGAGGTATGTAAAATGAAAAAGAAAACTTTAAATAAACAGGTAAACCTTAAAATGAGTTCTAGGAAAGGCATAAAGCTACACAGAGAAACCCTGTCTCGAAACCCCCCCACCTCAAAAAAAAAAACAACAACAAAAAACAAAAATAACAACAAAAAAAAACCTTGGTCTTTAGGCTGCTGCTTTGGGAGCATAATAAGTAAAACCTTTAGGAGTTGGGTATAATAAGTGGTCCATCCATCATGAAGGACATGGTCTGAAAAATGATTGTGATATCCTAGCCTCTTCCTGTCTTTTGCTTTGCTTCCTAGCTCATAACATAAATGCTGAGGCATCTACTTCCTGCCTTGACTATCCAGTGTAGTCTCCAGCATTCTACAAAATGTGCACACTTAATTCTTGGACTGGAATTGCTAAAAATACTAGCCAAAATAATAGTTTTGATTTTCTTAATAAGTTATTTATCTCATATATTTCTTTACAATGATTCAAATACCACTTCTTTATATTGTAGAGTAAGTTAGTAGGAGATACTATGCATGCATTCTGATTCTAATTTAATTTTCTACTAGCTCAGAGAACTCAGAGATCATGGCTGTGCAGGTCAGGAGTTTCAATCATGTTTCTGTGTATCTTCATGATCAGAGACCAAAGGGAACGTTCTTCTGTGAGTCAATGATGACTTGAATGTATGATAACTCCACACACCTAGGGTGCAGGCCTTTTCACCTCAGCTCTTAAATTACACTCTGCCCTGTAGACAGAAACTTAACAACAGTGGAATGCAGTATTTTTCCACATTTTAAATAAGCATTCAGGTTGGACTTGGACCGGAAAGCTCCAGTGCTTATGCTTACTGAAGTGCATGGGTTTGTAGATTTACGTATGACTGTTTGTTGTCCTGGGGTTAGCCTATTGCAGTGGTGTACCCTCGGCTCCTTCCAGGGTTCTTTTCTCTCCACAGCTGCATTGCTCAAGTTGGACTTCTGAAAGGCTCTGTTTGCATGCTGTATCCCCACTTGTATCATGAGAATAAGTATAGATATCAAAGGAATTGTGAAGATGAGAAATGCTTTATCTCATGTGTTTATCTAGCTGTGTCTCAGACACCATGTGCCCAAATTCTACTATTATAATCACAGTCAATGAAAGTAACAGTAAAGACAACAGTAACAGCCAGCTTGGTTCTAATGACGTGGTCAGTGGAAATTGCTGGGCTGCTAGATTTTACTACATCAATGTTTATGCTATTCTCATTCCAGTATCGTGATCACTGAGGTTAATATCCCTCTCGGGACACATTTTTTTTCTCCACAGTATTGTTTTCTGCCCTCATGCAAGAAGAGCTGCCTTGTTCTTCACTGAGAGGGTGTGTTTCTCTTGTATAGACAAGCATGCTGAGAGGATTTTTACTTTTTAAAAGAGCACATTTCCATACCTATCAAGGAAATGAAAGCTTTTCAAGAAAATCCCTGTGAAAAGTCTAAAATTATTAAAAGAATAACTGTTGAAGGAAAAGAAACAAAGCGTTTAACCTTTTTCCTGTAAAAGTCAGACTGTTCTTCTCACAAAAGCCTCTGCAACCTCCAGTTTTATTCAGCAGCTGAAAAAATGAGCTGTCCTCAAGGTTCCAAGATTTAATGTCTATTGCATAGAATGGTACTCCTATAGAAGTCCATCAGCCTTCATTCTCTCTGTCTTGTTTCCCTCCTTGCATTCAATGGTGTAAACTTCTAAGGTAAACACAAATGTTCACCTATGAAGGTTGTTATGATGAGCCAAAAGCTCAGCGATACCAATCATCCATGGTAACTGTGCTCAGTCACCTGGGCATCATTCATCTCCTGTGTAGACACACAGAGCCCTTGTAATCTTCCTATTGCTCACAAGATAATAGGTCAAACGATCAGATACTTATGGGTCACATTCATTAAGGATAATGTTTCGAGATTCATTCTGCATGTATAGATGATTTTGTACTATCAGTATAGTTTGTCCTTTCTTGTTTTGAAGTCTGACAACCCCGTAGAGGAAAATATCACATTTGCTTCATTGTAGGAGAACAATCTTAGGGAAACTTAAATGAGTACATGGAGACAGATTCTTATTTTGTTTCCTATTTTAAGAGAAAAAAAATAAGCATTTGAAATGGCTTTTCTTTTGTGTTTGTTGTTGTTCTCTATCCCCTCCTTCCTTCTCTCTCTCCCTCTTTCAGCCTTGTTTCTTTCTTTCTTGAACAGTGTGACTAATGCTGCCCAGGCTGCTTGTGAACTTGCTCTACAGCCAAAGCTGCTCTCGATCCTCCCACCTCAAGCTAAAACACCTTCTAGATTCTAGATTTTGCTATTTGTAGAGACTTTCATCCTTGGTATCCTAGAAATATCTGAGGTTGTAAAATAACTTCTTACTGATAACTGAAGCATTTGTGTGTCTACCTTTTTGGACTCTTTCTTTGTTAGCAGAAGTTCTGAGTGTTTTCATAAAGCAAAATGAATGTCAGCTCAGAGAGTGTCATGTTCTCAGAATAGGGAATTGGTTTGTTTGCAGAAGAATGAGGACTGCATTGTACATCCTCAATGACTCTGATTTGGTCTATATGTGTGTGTTTGTTTCCAGTGTTGGCACTTGTACACTTCAAGGATAAAGGATGGGTCATCCCAGAGTGGCTTTTGTAAAAAAGCATGTGACTGTCTGTTTATCGCATTTCTGTTTCTTCCTGTTTCAACCCTTCCCAAACTCTGGCAGTCATTCTGGTTCAGAAAGAAGATAGAAGGCAGGACAGTGTCTGTTTTCAAATCTCTCTTTTATGAGAGATTGTGAGAATGCAGAGAGATAAAGCAAGTCTTTAGAGCTCTTCTTTCCCCAGGGCAACTAGCACTCACTTTAAATTAATTTGCCTCTGAGGAGTTATTCTGCCTTTGGACTGGCTCCAGATCTCTTCAGGTATTTCAGGTAGAGGGGCTCAGGGGAGTTTAAGACCACCTGCAAGAGCGTTGAAAAGAACTTAGGCTATCTTCCTTATAGCACGTTTGCTGAGTCCTGAAGCATGTGGAAAGGTTTTAAAGTCAAAGTCATTTCAAATTTCTATGGGGAAAACATTCCTTAAAGATAATCTTTTCAAGTTCATTTTAAACATATAGAAAACAATTGAGACCTAGTAATTCAGTGTGATCCTTCATTGTTTGAGCATTGACAAACCCACAGAAGAAAATACCATATTGCTATACACTGGTTTTAGAAGGATGTTTGATGGGAACAGAAGTTAATTGTCACTTTGGTAGCTGGCATTAGTTAAGTCTGTAAACCTCTTGCAGACAGGCACCTGTCCCACATCAAGCAGAGGCTTCTTGGGAACAAGCTGTTGTAACCTAAAATCAACCAGCTAACTTGACATGAACCTGTCTAATGAACAGGAAACCTAAGGGAAATGTACTGATATTAAGACACCCCCATGCCAGATAGGGGTGTCCATAACAGTCCCAACTTATAGCTGTGGTGTTTTGAAGTAATGACATATGCTTTGTGTCAAAGTAAAATTGAGTTCAGATTCAATTGACTTTTTCTTAACTAATTTAATTCAAGTTGACATTCTTAATAAGCAGAAAATCTCAAGAACTTGGTATCTGGCTCTGAGCAGCATCTGTAATCTAAGTTCTCAAGTAACTCTATGGTTGGATCCTCAATCGAGTTACTATGTGTTCAAGCAGAACTCGCACTGAGAATGTGAGAACCATCTCTGTCACTTTTTGGTCCTTCCCCTTGCATTATTAGGGCATTCTTCAATGTTCATCAGTTTATTTAGACTAATTAGATTAGAAATATAAACGTACATGATAAAACCTGGGACAATATATTACGATGTATCTCACTATGTGAGGAACAAACAGAGACACACCCAGTTCACTCTAAGCCCTCTTCATTCGGAGTGTCCACTTCTCTCAGAACATCATGTCTTTAATACAAGTCATGCTTGGCAAACCAATTTGGGATGGTATAAGTAGGTGAAACGCACTTTAAAATGGTCCAATATGATATTTCTCTCTACCTGAAATAAACGTGATAAGCTACAGTTAGCTCCCTTACCGCTCCGCCAATGGAAAGCTTTGTACATGCTCTGGATGTGACACCTCTTCTTCTGTCAATAACATTACTGTCCATTAATCAGGTGCCTAGCAGTGTGTTGTGCTCATAACATAAATGCTAAGGCATCTACTTCCTGCCTTGACTATCCAGTGTAGTCTCCAGTATTCTAAAAAATGTGCACAAATTCTTCAAAGGGAAACACATCCATCTGCCAGATTTCATTCCTCTGAATACCCTTTGGTTTACATCTTTTTGGCAATGGAGTCTGATTGTGAAAAGAACAAGTAGAACATTTCCTTACAATTTCCTTGGCTTGTTGCCAGCTTATGGAAAAATCTTTTTTTAAACCTTTACTATTGACATGATTTTTTTTATGAAATTCTGAGGCCTCCAGCATATTTCCTATCAATAATTTATCAATCTCATCATTACCTTGTGCTAGAGGACCTGGCAGACCCGTATGGGATCAGATGTGATTTACCTATAAGGGATGCTTCCTATTCCTGATTTTATCTTATAACTGAATAAATAGTGAAGTTAATTCTGACTCATCAGGGATAAATTCTGCAGTCTCAATATGTAATACCACTCTTTCAGCATGCTGACAGTCAGTAACTTTGTTGAGAGGTTCTGAAAATTCCATTAATACCAACAAAATAGCATACAATTCCGATTTTTGAATCAAATTATAGGGACTTTGCACCACCTTACTTAATTTTTCTGATTTGTAACCTGCCATTCTTTTTTGTTTGCATCTTTATAAAATGTACAAAGTCCAGATGTGGGTTTTCCCGTACAATTAGAGGCAAAATCTAACCAACTCTCTTTATAAGTTCAATTCTATAGCTTTTGGGATATTTGCTGTTAATCTCTCCCAAGAAATTGCTGCAAACTCTTTGCCAAACTTCACTTTATGCCCATAATTTTTCAATGTCCTCCTTAGTTAATGGTATGACAATTTCTGCTGGGTCTATTCCTGCTAATTGATGACGTCTCAATTTTCCTGTTAAAATCAAGTCAGAGATCTTTTCCACATAAGTTTTTAATTTTTTACTCTGCTTATTGGGTAGAAATATCCATTCCAATATAATATCTTCACTCTGCATTAAAATCCCTGCTGTATAATACCTAGAGGGTAAAATAACCAAAATGCAATCCAGCTTTGGATCCACATGATCCACATGTCCTTCCTGTACTTTCTTTTCTACCAAGGCCAATTCTTTCTCAGTCAGGTGAGACTGAGAAAGACTATTTAAGTCTTTCTCAACTTCTAAGGTTTTGAATAAATTACTCAGTTCATCATTTTTTACCCCAGCAAAAGTTCGTAGATGGGAAATGTCTTCAAATAATCTTTCAAAGTTATTAAGAGTCCATAATCAATATCTCCTAATTTGCACCTTTTGGGGTCTATTTTTTTGTAGACTTATTTTATGTTCTAAATAATTAATAGAACCTCCTCTTCGTATCTTTTCAGGAGCTATCTGTAATCCCCGCAATGTGAAATTTTCTTTACTTCTTCAAACATTCTTTCTAATATATCTGCATTTGAGTCAGCTGGTAAAATATCATCCATGTAATGATAAGTTACAGATTTAGGAAATTTTTTACTTATTACTTCCAATGGCTGTTGTACTAAATATTGGCACAGGGTTGGGCTATTCAACATTTTTTTAATTAAATATTAGGAAATTTTAAGTGTCTACTGTGCTTTTACCATTGTCTTTTATACATTATGTGTAGGTATATTCATATTCAACTCATATTAAGGGCATGCCAAAGGAAATAGAATGGAACTATTACCTTGAAACAAAATTTTTGTTCAGCTACATTCCCTGTGGGAGGACCCTCCATTGATATCTCTTAACCAGTCATGAATTATTATAAGTAGGCACCATGAAGGCAAATCTTTCTCTGTCTTTTTCTTGTAAGAGTATTGAAAAGAAACAGTCTTTTAAATCAATAACTATAAGAGGCCATCATTTAGTTAACAGAGTAGTCACAGGAATTCTAGATTGTAGAGAACCCATTGGCTGAATTACTTTGTTAATTGCTCTAAGGTCTGTTACCATTCTCCATTTACCAGATTTCTTTTTACTAACAAATACAGGAGAATTCCAAGGGCTTGTTGATTCTTGAATATGCTGAGCATTTAACTGCTCTTCTGCCACCTCTTCTAAAGCCTGGAGTTTCTCTGTTGTTAAAGGCCATTGATGAACCCATACAGGCTTGTCTGTTGACCATTTTAAAAGTAGAGCTGGTGGTGTCTTTGGAAGAGCAGCAGTTGTTGTGCCCTGTTCTTGTACAATCTTCATGGCTGGTGACAACTCTTTAGAATAATACCTTCTAATATTTCTCTCAAAAACATGTGCTAGTTTATGATTTGTTTCTGAGGTTGGAGGGATGCTAATCTGAGTATTCCATTATTGTAACAGTTCTCTACCCCGTAAGTTCATAGCTATGTTAGCCACATTTTAATTTTCCTCTCTGTCCTTCTGGACCTACACATTTGAGCTATCTTGCACTCTGTTTCACTTGAGATAATATTCCAATTCCTAACAGCTGAACATTTACCTCCCAAGGAGGCCAAGTTGGATGCTAAAATTCTGGTGCAATATGATCACATCAGCACCTGTGTCTACCAGACCAGACAACAGAACACTATTTATTTTTATTGTTAATTTCTGTCTTTGTTCATTTATAGAAGTTTGCTAACAAATTTTCTTTATGGTTTCTCCTGAATTTTCTGTTCTCTCTGTCTCAGCTGTTTCATCACCCCAAGCAGCCTGGTTCATTCCAGTAGGCATTTGGTTATTTAATTGCTCTGAGTAAGGGTTTCCTCTATGACTGCAGGAAAAGTCTGAACTGAATTTGCTGTGGGGGCCTGCCTGAGGCCCCTCTGGGAGTTTCCTGAAGACCGAGGCAAGGTATTACCTTGTCTGTCCCTTGTTGATCTACATTCACTGGTCCCATGTTTTCCCTTACCACACCTTCTGCATACTCCAGAAGGAAGGGGCATTCTGTTGCCATTGTTCCTTGAAGAAACATTGTTTCTAGGAATGCCCTGTTTACAGTCACAGGACATGTAAATATCACTCATTTTTCTCCCTGAAATCTTTGCCATTTTATCACTATGCGAAGATTGTTTTTCCTTTTGATTCTGAGATTTGGATCTTAATCATTACCCCTACTATTGCTCAAAGATGAAAGGGAACGTTACATTCTCTTAAGGGGAGCAGGCATCGATGCCTCTGCTGTAATGTTATGTTTTCCGATTGCCATTAAATGCTGATGGGTAGCTTTGAGGCTCCTGACCCTGGAGACTGGCAGTGAGTCTGGAGACTTATTCCTGAGGGCTGAGGGGTTTTATTGTTGTTGCTTATACATGTTACCCTGAGAACAGTATGGAATATTACTGTATTAGCTCTTTTCTTGTTGCTGTGATAAAATATTCAGTAAGATACATGTCATGGGAAGAAGGATTTACCTTGCTTGGCTCATACTTTGAGGATACAGTCTCTTATGAGAGGGAAAGAAATGGTAGCAAGAAGGGCTTTTGATTGTGGCACAGAAACAGGAGGCTGTTTGTCACATCTGGATAGAACTAGACAAGGGGAGTTCCAGCACTTGGCTGGCTTTCTCCTTTTCTTTAGTCTGGGACTTATCCACATTTGGGTGGATCTTTCTACCTTTCCAGTGATCCTCTCTATGAAGACAAATGCATCAAGATGTATGCTTCTCTGTTGCCATATCTTTTTGTTTATCCAGACAAGTTGACAATATTAAACATAAGAACTGCCAACGCTTCACTTATAAAAACCCTTGGGACGCTACATATCTGTGGTGACATTCAGACCAAGAGTCAATACAAAGTTACCAGTTTTTTTTTTTTTTAAAAAAATGTGAAAAAGAATAAGGTAGAAAATAATGAAGGAAATTTTTTATGAGATTTGCAATAGAAGAAAACAAACCTAGACCCTATAGTAACAGAGATTTAATTAACTTGAGGTTTAAAACAGCAAGGACTTTGAGAATTTTGAGAGGATTGGATTGTACGCTCTGACTAATTTTTTTCCCTCAGACTTCTTTCTGTACTCAATATAAGCTTTGTAGAAAATAATGTTTGAAGATTTCTTAGGAAATGCTGAGAATATAGGCGTGTCCTACAAAAGCAGAGGTCTTGATCCATTAGTTCCAATCTGGAAGATTCCTTTGAGTCGATGTGCTAATATGCAACCCATTAGAATTAATAGCTCCTTCTCCAGATCTGACAGATTTGGGTGTTAATAGCCCTCAGACCACTTTGGTCCAGCTAATAGAACAACACAGAACCAGAGCAAAGGAGTCTGAGTGAAAAGATGTGAGGGTCATCATTTTATTTGGGGAATCTGCAACGTAACGGCAGAGAGCTATTTAGGGCAAGGTTTACAGTCCCTTTTCAAATGTCCTTGCTTTCCACATCCAAAATATCTAACATTCCTCAAACCTCTTGAAATTGCTTCTCCTATCCTCATATCATCATGGTCATGAGTCTCAACATTAAACGTGCCTCTAATCCAGTCTTCCAAGGGTGCAAATGTTGCCTTTAATGGCCTGATTATTCTCTTGCATGCTGCATTCACACTCTCAAAAACCAAAGATTTGATTATTATCTGGCTAGCTTCTGAATTTGGGACCATTTTCTTTACTGCTGAAGTCAGTCTTTGTAAGAAATCCGTGAAGGATTCTTTTGGGCCCTGTATAACCTTTGTAAATGACTCAGTTTTCTTTCCTGCTTCATCAACTCTGTCCCATGGATTCAAGGCTGCCATTCAACATAAAATTAGGGTTTCCTTATCATATAAACATTGTCTTTGTATTGTAGTGGTATTCTCCAACAAGCTGATCCTGGGAGATTTGCACACCTCTAGCCCTCCATTGATTTTCTATGTTTTTAGCTTCCTCTTTGAACCACATTTGCCACTGCAGCTGTGCCCTGGGTTCCAGGACAACATTTACCAGCTCTCACCTGTCCTGTGGTACAATCTTATTATAAGTTGACCAGGAGTTTAACATTTGCTTTACATATGGGGAATGCATGCCATAAGATACTATTGCCTCCTTAAACCTTTGTAAATCTAACATTTCAATGGGAGTCCAAATATTTTGTACATTCACTTGAGCAGGTAGCTGCTATATAGTTACCGGATAAATTAAGGGTGATTGTGTGAAAACAGGCTTTCTTTCTGTAACCTTATGTTCCAATCCTGAAACAATTTCACCATTAATTTCTTCTGTCTGAATCTGAATTTCTCTATAATTCATTTTAACACGTTTTTCTAAAGCTTTTATCCTGGCACTTAAATTGACTATCTTTTTAAATAGTAAAATAAGGATAAGGAAAGTCATAATGTGCATAATTGATGTAATGTATATCCCACCAACATTAATCTTCTCATATAGTTGTTTCATTTTCAGACTGCCTAACCTTTTATCAAACAAAGTCCAATTTTCTTCTAATGTACACATACCCATTTTTTTAATGGGGCAAATTTTTTTTTCTCTTTTAAATAGTTTTTTCCTTTAAAATATCCGATATCTTAATTGACTTACCAAATCTGTGTAGAACAGTAGAAATCTGAGGGAATTTAAAAACAGCTACCTAACATCCGAGGTGGGAATCCAGAGAGAGAGAGAGAGAGAGAGAGAGAGAGAGAGAGAGAGAGAGAGAGAGAGAAGAGAGATTGAAAGAAAGAAGGAAAGAAAAAGGCATAGCCACGTGTTCTGGCTAAAAACTGAAATCCAGCCATGAGTTCTCGTTTGAGCAGAGTTGAACCTGGCCTCTGGCTTCCTCAAGCTCCGACCATGTGAGCTGCTGCAACTACAATTGAGTGCAGCTGGACTGGTAGCTCCCGCAGGGCCTGAGATGTTCATAGCACTACGGGTAAACTGAAGCCTAGGGTGAGCTGGCCCGAGCCAGGGACCCGGGCCCACCAAGGCGGGGAGCTGGACCAAGCCAAGCCATTTTTAATGAATTCTTGCCACATGGGCACCAAATGTAGATGTAATGGTCTTATTAAATAAGAAACACAGAGCCAAATGCAAAGTTAAAAGCCCAAGAGGTCAGAGCAGTAGCTAAGAGCTGAGACTAAAACTGCCTTCTTACCCCTCACTGCTGCCGCTGTCCATCCCCTGAGAAAGAGACCTATTTCCTGTGTGTCTGTCTTTTTATTGACTTTCTGTTCTGCCTTCTCATTGGTTGTAAAACCAATCACATGACCTCCTCATCACTGACTGTCTATACAGACCTCCAGGTCTTCTATGATTGGTATTGAGATTAAAGGTGTGTGTCTCCATGCTGGTGGTATCCTTGAACACACAGAAATCTGCCTGTCATGTGATCGGGATTGAGGGCGTGTGCTACCACTGCCAGACTTCTGCTATGGCTTGCTATTAGCTCTGACCCCCAGGCAATTTTATTTATTAACACACAAATAAAATCACATTTCAGAACAAATAAAATATCACCATTTCTTCGTGTTGTTTAAGAAGAAATTTTAAAAAAATGCTTCAAAAGTAATTGATATAAAATGTGATTCTATCCAGTTAATAAAATAAAATGATGGGGTTGAAAGAAAACAATCAAAGGCCCAAACATCAAAAGCCAAATGAAATGGCATGAAAGGACTATCTGAATGCACCTGTGTGCATCTGGCTTGTGGAAAGAAGGAGGGAGTTATGGAGGAACTGCCTATATGGTTGTGAAGCAGATATGCTAGGACCTCTAGACTAACCAAGGTAACCACTTGTTCTACTGAGACTGCATTTGTTGGTGTTAGATGCCTTGGTCTCCCTGGTCCACTGTATGAAGCCAGGCATGACGTTGGATTCCATCCTTTTCTTCCTTCTGTTGTTTGAGGGGGTGATATGTATGACATGCCTTGAGGCTTCAGGTTTCCACTGGTGAGCTGGAGATGCTGAGTATCTGGTGGACATCCTTTAGAGGCTCAAGTAGTGCAGACTCTGACCAGCTAATGACTTGTGTAACCAAGCAAACAGGAACACTGGAACCATCTATGATTGTCAATAAATTGAGGATAGAGGGTTTTAAGGTCTTGTGTAGTGGGTAGCCATTCCAGCTTTGATCTGGAAGTTCCAACCCCCATTGAGACTTCGGCAACTGTCACGCCTACAAGGCAGGGCCAAGGGAGGCACCTGGAGACCTGAGATCTGGATGAGCGGCGCACTCACTCGGTTCCGGGACCTTGGACGGTGAAGGTGGGCCAAGCAGAGCTCCAGAGAACACCGCTGGACTGCGATACACCTTCCCCAGACCCCGCGACCTACCTATCCCTTAACTTGTAAGTTATGCCATTATATAAATCTCCTTTTAACTACGTGGAGTGGCCTTAATAATTTCACCAATAGTCTTGTTTTATGTCTCTTTGAATTTCCAATTTAGTTTGGCTTTGAGTTAAATCCATTTTTTTTCCCTTTAGGGGTACTGGTGCTGTGGCTGAATTACTGAATTTCCTGACACCCTTCTCCTTTTGCTTTCTCATGTTCTGCATATGCCTTCAAATGCTGGAAATCCATGGAAACCCTCTGAGGTTCTCGATAACCTGCAAAGTAAAGAATTAAACAGAACATGCAAGTAAGGGATCAGCTATTTGGATGGCCAGAATTGTGAACATCTATGTGCACCTGGCTTGTGAGAACATGGAGTTTGTTATTCAGGAGTTTCTTTTGCCTCCCTCCATTTCCTTCCTCCTTCCTATAATATTCTTATCATATTACCATGTAGTCCTCCACTATCTTATACATTTCATATTTTGCTATTGTCAAAATATTTTTTTATGACTGGGACAGAACATCCAGTATTTGTTCAATCAACCTAGTTCCATGTTGTAGATATTGCTTCTTTGGCAGATTCTTTATTTTATTTTATTTTTTTTTCATTTTTCTTTATTAAGAAATTTTCTACTCACTCTACATACCACCCACAAATGCTCCCTCCTCCCTCCTCTCATCCCCCAGCCCTCTCTCCAAAGCCACCCCACATCCCCACATTTCCCATATCAAGATCTCCCATGGGGAGTCAGCAGAGCCTAGCACACTGAACCTAGGCAGGTCCAAGCCCCTTCCCACTGCACCAAGGCTGTGCAAGGTGTCACACCACAGGCACCAGATTCCCAAAAGCCGCCCATGCACCAGGGATAGATCCCAATCCCCTTGCTTGGGTGCCCCCAAACAATTCGAGCCAAACAACCATCTTCTGTATCCAGAGGGCCTAGTCCAGTCCCATGGGGGCTCCACAGCCACTAGTCTACAGTTCATGGGCTTTCTCAAGTGTGGCCGGTCATCTCTGCATGTCTTCCCAACAAGATGTCGATGTCCCCTGCCAGCAGAATCCCTCCTCTCTCTCATCTATTGGATTCCCGGAGCTCAGCCTGGTGCCTGGCTGTGGATCTCTGCATCTGCCTCCATTAGTCACTGGACAAAGGCTCTATGATGACAGTTAGAGTATTCACTTGGCAGATTCTTGAGTTGTCTCCGTGTTTAAAAATACCGCCTCCCAAACTCTGTGACATATTCTGAGTCCCTGGCGGCCCTGTCATTGTAGGAAACAGTGGACTCCTTCCTGTTGTCCTGTGACCTCCACATCCAGGCCTTTCCTATACCAAAAGAAGAAAAACAAATAAATAAAACATGCCAATATAGTTTTGTTATGTGTCACTGAGTGTTTTTCTATCATGTATGTGGTTGTTTGAATGAGAAATGTCCCCTATAATCTCATTTTTTTCAACACCTGGTCCCCAGTTGGTATCACTGTTTCAGGGGGTTAAGGTATTTTGAGATCGTACAGCCTTGCTGGGAGAAGTACATCACTATGGGTGTTGGGTGCTTTGAGGATTCATAGCTTTGCTCAGCTTTCAGTTTTCTTCCTGCTTCCAGATTGTAGATGTAAATGTGACCTGACGGCTTCGTGTTCTAGCAGCTGATGCCCCACATCCCCTGCCATTGTGGATTCTCTGTCTGGTACAGTAAGCCGAAACAAACCACTCCTTTCTTAACTTTGGATAGTGTTTTATCCCAGTAATAGAAAATTAAACTAATTGTTATATGAAATAATGAAATAAGTAATTCTGACTATGAAATGGTTAATATATCAAAGATGGATGTGGTGGCTTGATAGAAAACACCCCCCGAAAGGAGTGGCACCTACAATTAGGAGGTGTGGCCTTGTTGGAGTAGGTGTGGTCTTGTTGGAGTATGTGTGTCACTGTGGAGGTGACCTTTCAGGCTTCATATGTACTCAAGCCATGGAAAGTGAAACAGACTGTTTCCTTTTGCCTGCAAGATGTAGGACTCTCATCTACTTCTCCAGCACAAGCACCCTATCTGCCTGCATGGCATCATGTCCCACCATGATGATAATGGACTCAACCTCTGAACTGTAAGCAAGCTACCCCAGTTAAATGTTTTTCTTTATAACAGTAGCCATGGTCACGGTGTCTCTTCACAGCAACAGAAACCTTAACTAAGACAATAGACAAAAGAGCAAACTGAATGTTTTAAAGTGAGCTCAGTTTTCCAGGGAATTAGAAGGAAAAAGAACACCAGTGTATTTGTTAGTTTTGTACCTTTCAGCTTTCTTCAGAACACTGCCCGCAGAAAGGTAAGCCCAGAGGAATCCACCTGAACCCACACAAACCAATTATTCACGGCTTAGGTATGGAAAAGGTTGAGACACACAATTTGTAATTCAGTGATATAAAGTGAATTTTAAATAGCTCTTTTGCACAGAAAGTCCTTGGAGGTGGACTAGCAAGAATGGGCAAGGTGGTGGTGGTGATGGTGATGATGACATATTGAGTGCTTGATATACCCAAGACCCTTCTTTAGTTTTGAGGAAATGTCAGCACAGTTTGGAGAGTATTCCTTCTGTCACGAACACCATGTCCTATCTAACCAACACTATAGACTATAAAAAGAATCAAGAACAAAAGTATTATAATAATATTATGCAGAAAAGCCTTTGATAATATTCAACACCCTTTCATGATAAAAATCCTGGAGATGCTAAGAAGTGAAAGATAATATTTCAACAAAATAATCATTTTATATAACAAATGCACACAGAAAAATTAAGCTGAATTGAGGAATACTGAAAGCATTTCTGTTTACACAGAGAAGGATACAAAAGTGTCACAGAGAAAATATAAAAAGAACCAAATAATAAGACAGTTTCTGCTAGATTATTTTCTATCTCCTTCATAAATCAACTTGAGGTAAAATTTAAAAGTATTCTGCTACTGTTAATTACATTTTTAATGTCTGATTTGATAAAACTAAAGACCTTATAGCCACTCACTTCACTTAATTAATTTATCATAAAATAGTCAGTAAGATGTTCCCAATTGGAAGCTTATACACCAGTCAGGTATTTTGGTAATCTGAAGGGCTTCCAATTCCTGACCAAGTATTGTGATAAATTTTTCATAAAAGAAACTGTGTACGTAAAATAGAATTTACAGATTTGACTCTCAAATAACCTCATTGTGTCCCAGTGAAATGTGAATTTTATACAGAAGATAAGTATATCAATATAAGAATGTGCATAGAATATTTTGGACTATCGTGACTTCAAGATGTTATACTTCAGTGACCTCTAGTGGTGAATGGTGTTTCCTTTCCTACTATCACAAGACACTTGGTCCATGAAGTTAAATTTCTTTTCTTTTAAATTTTTTTTTATTCATTTTACATACAAACCACAGATTGCCCTCCCAGCCCTCTTCCAAGCACCCGCCCCCAGGCTTCGACCCTTCCCATCACTCTATCCCCTCCTCCAAAAGGGTAAGGCCTCCCATGGGGAGTAAACAAAGCTTAGTACATTCATTTGAGTAAGGACCAAGCCCCTCTCTGCTGCATCAAACTGAGCAAGGCATCTCACAATAGGGAATGGCCTCCAAAAAGCCAGTTCATGCACCAGGGATAGATCCTGATTCTACTGCCAGGGACCCCTCAAACAGACCAAGCTACATAACTGTTTTGCTTATGCAGAGGGCCTAGTCTGGTCCCATGCAGGTTCCACAGCTATCAGTCTAAAGTTCATAAGTTCCTACAAGCTTGGTTCACTTGTCTCTATATATTTCTCCCTCATGATCTTGATACCCCTTGCTCATATAACCCTTCTTCCCTCTCTTCGACTGGACTCCTGGAACTCCTCCTGGTGCTCAGTTGTAGATCTCTGCATCTACTTTCATCAGTTACTGGATAAAGGTTCTATGATGACAGTTAGGGTATTCACCAATCTGATTATCAGGGTAGGCCAGTTCAGGCACCCTCTCCCCTGCTGCTAGTAGTCTAGGCTGGGGTCATTGTTGTGGACTCCTGGGAACTTTCCTAGCACCAGGTTTCTCCCTTACCTCACAATGTCTCCCCCTGTCAAGATATCACTTTCATTGCTCTCCCACTCCTTCCCTTACCCAGCTTGACCATCCCATTCCCTCATGTTATCTTTCCCCATCCTCTTCCTTCTATTGCCCTCCTTGTCCCCAGTTTACTCAAGGAGATCTCATGTGTTTTCCCTTCCCAAGGTGATCCAGCGTCCCTCTTAGAGTCCTTGTTAGCTAGCTTCTCTAGAGCTGTGGATTGTAGTCTAATTATCCTTCTTTTTACATCTAGTATCCACTTATGAGTGAGTGCATGCCATGTTTGCCCTTCTGACTTTGAGTTAACTCATTCAGGATGACATTTTCTAGTTCCATCCACTTGGCTGCAAATTTCATGATGTCATTGTTTTTCTCTACTGGCTAGTACTCCATTGTCTATATGTACCACATTTTCTTTATCCAGTCTTCAGTTGAGAGGCATCAAGGTTGTTTCCAGGTTCTGGCTATTATAAATAATGCTGCTATGAACATAGTTGAGCAAATGTCCTTGTAGCATATAATTGAGCATCCCTTGGATATATGCCCAGTGGGTCTTGAGGTAGATTGATTCCCAATTTTCTGAGAAGTTGTCATACTGATTTCCAAAGTGCCTGTACAAGTTTGCACTCCCACCAACAGTGGAGGAGTGTTCCCCTTGCTCTGCATCCTCTCCAACATAAGCTGTCATCAGTGTTTTTAATCATAGCCATTCTGACAGGTGTAAGATGGTATCTTAGAGTCGTATTTCCCTGATGACTAAGGATGTTGAACAATTCCTTAAATGTCTTTCAACCATTTGAGATTCTTCTGTTGGGAATTCTCTTCTTAGCTCTGTAGCCCATTTTTTAATTGGATTGTTTGGTATTTTGATGTCTGGTTTCTTTTTTTAATTAAGGAATTATTTATTCATTTTATATATCAACCACAGATCCCCCTCTCTTTCCTCCTCCCACCCCTCTAGCCTTCCCCACAAGCCCCCTCCCCATTTACTCATCCAACAAGTAAGTCCTCCAATGGGGAGCCAGCAGAGCCTGGTATATTTAGTAGTGACAGGTTTAAGCTCCTCCCACTGCATCAAGGCTGTGCAAAGTGTCCCACCATAGGTAATGGGCTCCTAAAAGCCAGCTCGCGCACAAGGGATGGATCCTGATTCTACTGCCAGGGGGCCCCTTAAGCAGATCAAGCTACATAACTATCTTATTTACGCAGAGGGCCAAGTCCAGTTCCATGGAGGCTCCACAGCTCTTGGTCTAAATTTCATGAGTTCCCACTAGTTTGGTCTGGTTGTCTATGTACGTTTCACTATCATGAGCTTGATGCCCCTTGCGCATATAATCCCTCTTCTCTCTCTTCAACTGGACTCCTGGAGCTCAGTCTGGTACTTGGCTGTAGATCTCTGCATCTGCTTCTATCAGTTACTGGATGAAGAAGGTTCTATGATGACAGGGTATTCACTGATCTGATTAATGGGGTAAGCCAGTTTGGGCACCCTTTCCACTATTCCTGGAAGTCTAGCCTGGGGTCATCCTTGTGGATTCCTGGGAACTTTCCTAGCACCTGGTTTCTCCCTATCCCCATGATGTCTCTCTCTATTATGGCATCTCTTTCATTGCTCTTCCACTATGTCACTGTTCAAGACTGACCATCCCATTCCATAATATTCTCATATCCTCCATTGCCCCCCTTATCCTCAGTTTACTCATGGAGATCTCATCTATTTCCCCTTCCCAGGGTGATCCATGCCTCCCTCTTAGGGTCCTGTCCTCCTTGTTAGCTAGCTTCTCTGGATCCATGGATTGTAGTCTGGTTATCCTTTGCTTTATATCTAGTATCCACTTATGAGTGAGAACATATTATGTTTTTCCTTCTGAGTCTGGGTTATCTCACTCAGGATGGTATTTTCTAGTTATATCCATTTGCCTGCAAATTTCATGATATCATTGTTTTTTACTGCTGAGTAGTACTCCATTGTGTATATGTACCATGTTTTCTTTATCCATTCTTTGGTTGAGAGGCATCAAGGTTGTTTCTAGGTTCTGGCTGTTACAAATAATGCTGCTATGAACACAGTTGAACAAGTGTCCTTGTGGTATGATTGAGCATTCCTTGGGTATATGTCCAAGAGTGGTATAGCTAGGTCTGGAGGAAAATTGATTCCCAATTTTCTGAGAAACCAGCCATTTTTTAAATTAAATTGGTATTTTGATGTCTAGTTTCTTGAATTTTTTATATATTTTGGAGATCAGCCCTCTGTCAGATGTGGGGTGGGTGAAGATTCTTTCCCATTCTGTAGGCTGTCATTTTGTCTTATTTACCATGTCCTTTGCCTTACAGAAATTTCTCAGTTTCAGGAGGTCGATTTGTTAATTGTTGCTCTCAGTGTCTGTGCTACTGGTGTTATATTTAGGAAGTGATCTCCTGTGCCAATTCATTCAAGACTACTTCCTACTTTCTCTTCTATCAGGTTCAGTGTAGCGGGATTTATATTGAGGTCTTTGATCCTCTTGGACTTGAGTTTTGTGCATGGCAATAGACATAGATCTATTTGTAATCTTCTACTGTTGACATCCAGTTATGCCAGCACCATTTGTTGAAGATGCTTTCATTTTTCCATTGTACAGTTTTGGCTTCTTTGTCAAAAATCAGATGTTCATAGGTGTGTGGATTAATGTCAGGGTCTTCAATTAGATTCCATTGGTCCACGTGTCAGTTTTTATGCCAATACCAAGCTGTTTTTATTATTATAGCTCTATAGTAGAGCTTGAGGTCAGGGATGGTGATGCCTCCAGAGGTTGCTTTATTGTACAGGACTGTTTTAGCTATCCTGGGTTTTTTGTTTTTCCATATGAAGTTGAGTATTGTTCTTTCCTTATCTGTGGAGAACTGTGTTAGGATTTTGAGGGGGCTTGCATTGAATCTGTAGATTGCTTTTGGTAAGATTGCCATTTTTACTATGTCAATTCTACCTATCCATAAGCATGGGAGATCTTTCCATTTTCTGACATCTTCTTCAAATTTGTCTTCAAAGACTTAAAGTTCTTGTCATACAAGTCTTTCACTTGCTTAGTTAGAGTGACCTCAAGGTATTTTTTATTATTTGTGGCTATTGTAAAGAGTGATTTTTCTCTGATTTCTTTCTCAGCCCATTTATCATTTGTGTAGAGGAGAGCTACTGATTTTTTTGAGTTAATCTTGTATCCAGCTACATTACTGAAGGAGTTTATTAGCTGTAGTAATTCCCTGGTAGAATTTTTGGGGTCCCTTATAGGTATCATATCATCTGCAAATAGTGAAAGTTTGACTTCCATTCCGATTTTTATCCCCTTGATCTCCTTTTGTCTTATTGCTCTAGCTAGAACTTTGAGTATTATATTGAATAGATATGAGGAGAGTGGACAGCCTTGTTTTGTTCCTGATTTTACTGGAATCGCTTTGAGTTCCTCTCCATTTAATTTGATGTTGCTGTAAATTGCTTTTTTTGTTTGTTTGTTTTTTTGAGACAGGGTTTCTCTGTGTAGCTTTGCGCCTTTCCTGGGACTCACTTGGTAGCCCAGGCTGGCCTCGAACTCACAGAGATCCGCCTGGCTCTGCCTCCTGAGTGCTGGGATTAAAGGCGTGTGCCACCACCGCCTGGCCGTAAATTGCCTTTATTATGTTTAGGTATGTTCCTTGTATTCCTGATCTGTCTAGGACCTTTATCATGAAGAGGTGTTGGATTTTGTTAAAAGTTTTTTCAGCATCTAATGAGATGATCATGTGTTTTTTTTTTCTTTCAGTTTGTTGGATTACATTTGTGGATTACATTGAAAGATTTTCATATGTTGAACCATCCCTGCATCTCTGGGATAAAGCCTACTTGATTATGGTGGATGATTTTTGAATTGTTCTTGGACTCCATTTCCCAGTATTTTATTGAGTATTTTTGCATTAATGTTCATGAGGGAGATTGGTCTGTAATTTTCTTTCTTCGTTGCATCTTTGTGTGGTTTGGGTTTCAGGGTAACTGTAGCCTCATAGAAAGAGTTTGGCAATGTTCCTTCTGTTTCTACTGTGTGGAACAATTTGAGGAGTATTGGTATTAGTTCTGCTTTGAAAGTCTGGTAAAATTCTGCACTGAAACCATCTGGTCCTGGGCTTTTTTGGGGGAGTTGGGAGACTTTTAATGACTGCTTCGATTTCCTTAAGGGTTATAAGTCTATTCAAATTGTTTATCTGGTCTTGATTTAATTTTGGTATGTGGTGCTTATCAAGAAAATTGTCCATTTCTTTTAGATTTTCCAATTTGTAGAGAACAGTTTTTTTCTTTCATTTTTCTTTATTAAGAAATTTTCTACTCACTCTACATACTATCCACAGATTCCCCCCTCCTCCCTCCTTCCACCCCCAGCCCTCTTTCCCAAGCCACCCCGCATCCCCACATCCCCCAAATTGAGGTCTCCCATGGGGAGTCAGCAGAGCCCAGCACACTGAGCCTAGGCAGGTCCAAGCCCCTTCCCACTTCACCAAGGCTGGAGCACAGGTTTTTGAAGTATGACCTGATTGATGATTCTCTGGATTTCCTCATTTTCTGTTATGTCACTATTTTTGTTTCTGATTTTATTAATTTGGATTTCTCTCTCTGCCTTTTGGTTAGTTTGAATAAGGGTTTGTCTATCTTGTTTATTTTCTCAAAGAACCATCTCTTTGTTTCATTTATTCTTTGTATTGTTCTCTTTGTTTCTATTTTATTGATTTCAGCCCTCAATTTGATTAGTTCCTGGCATCTATTCCTCCTGGGTGAGTTTGCTTCTTTTTCTTCTAGAGCTTTCGGGTATGCTATTAAGTCGCAAGTGTGAGATTTCTCCAACTTCTTTATGTAGGCATTTAGTACTATGAACTTTCTTTTTAGTATTGCTTTCATAGTGTCCCATAAGTTTGGGTATGTTGTACATTCATTTTCACTGAATTTTAGGAAGTCTTTAATTTCTTTCTTATTTATTCCTTGACCCAGTGGTGATTCAGGTGAGCATTATTCTGTTTCCATGAGTTTATAGGCTTTCTGTAATTTGTTTTGTTGTTGAATTCTACCTTTAAGCCATGGTGATCTGATTGCCTAAACTGGCCTTCCACTGTAATCAGATTGGTGAATACCCTGTCACCGTAGAGCCTTCATCTAGTAACTGATGGAAGTAGATGCAGAGATCTACAACCAAGCACCAGGAAGAGCCACAGGAGTCCAGTCAAGAGAGGGAAGAGGAATTATATGAGCAAGGGGTATCAAGATCATGATGGAGAAATATACAGAGACAACTGAACCAAGCTCGTGGTAATTCACAAACTCTAGACAGAGAACTGTGGAGCCTGCAGGGGACTGAACTAGGCCCTCTGCATATGGGAGACAGTTGTGTAGCTTGGTCTGTTAGAGGGGCCCCTGGCAGTGGGATCAGGATCTATCCCTGATTCATTCTATTCCCTGGCTTCTTGGAGGCCATTCCCTATTGTGGGATGCCTTGCTCAGCCTTGATGCAAGGGCAGGGGCTTGGTACTGCCTCAATGGAATGTACTAAGCTTTATTTACTCCCCATGGGAGGCCTTACCGTTTTGGAGGAGTGGATGGGGGATAGGAAGGGATGGGGGTGAGAGGAGGCATGAGAGGGGGAATTGTAGCTGTTATGTAAAATGAATGAAAAATTAAAAACAAACCAACAAACAAACAAAACCCCAAAGGTGTTAGGCCATGTTTGGTGGACATTCCTAGGAGATCTGCTTTTTGTGTTTTTTGGTTCTGTTTGTCTGTCTGTTTGTTTGCTTGTTTTCAAAGGGAAACAGAAGATGAGTTATCTGGGGGAGAGGAGACGTGGGGACAGGACTGGGAGGAGTGGAGGGAAGGATAACTGCTATTCAGATGTAATGCATTAGAGAAGAATAAAAGCTTAAAAATAAACAAACAAACAAACAAACAAATGAATAAATAAATAAATTTCAGTTAAAGGAACTGTTCACAGTTCCTCTTCTCCAAGAACTTCGTTTCCAGGCCATATCATCCTGCCTGTCACTTGAGTCAGGAGGCTTCAAGACTTCTGATGAGATGGGGGATGGACCACTGTTTTGAAACAAACAATTAGTTGTCTAGGGGATAAATCCTGGACCAAATGTTCTGTCTTTACCATACTCAGAGCCATCAGGCTTCTGTCTACTCTCTTACAAAATTTCCATTTTACTGCAGTATCAAGGTAGTTCATCAGAGAAAAATATTTAGAGGAAGGCCAAGTGTGTTGCTGTTTAATATTTGTCCAGTGAATAAACAAACCCATTTCTAATTGTGGGTTTGTATATCTTTTATAAAGTCTGTAGTTTTTATAATTTTACACATGGTGAAATAAAACTTCAAATAACTGATACCTGAATTTACATTGTAATTTTACACATACTTTGAGTTAACATCTAATATGAAGAGTTTACTTTGCACTGAAATCACAAACTTCAGCTATTTGGTTGCATGAGTTTGAATCCGGGCTCTATCTGTAGAGCTCTGGATAAGGATAAGTTGTTTTCATTACTGTCCCTCAATTTTGTCATCTATGAAAGAAGACAAATTTTGATAACCTGTTATCACTGGGTATTTTACAATCTGTCATATAAAAATTACTTGGAATAGTTACACTTATGCCTAAAATTCTAGAACTCAGAAGGCTGTAAGTTCAAGTCTAGCTCAGGATACATAAAGAAAGTCTAACTCAACTTTCCCAAAACAAAAGTAAAAGAGAAAAGAAAGAAGTCTAACAACAAACAAACAAAAATATTTAAAATAGTCTAACATAAAAGGCCATGCTTATATGTACAATGATTACAGTTATATAAAAATTTTAACTCTGTGTAAAAGTAGTCAGTGAAGATTGACTTTCAATCATTCTTTGACCTGACAAATTTTAATGTTACAGAAGACAATGGTATAAGTTTTTCTTAGACAATCTTTATCTTAAACTTAACATTTATCTTTATGGTTTATAATGGGGCAAAGAGATGAGGATGCAGACACTAGATTGAGTTTGGAAAAAGAATTCACAACTTTAACCTGAAAGTTCCAGGAAGTACATTCTAACATTCAACAGATTGTAGTCCATTGTAAATGCAACAAGATGTGTCCTACGCAAGAAGATATTGTCAAGGAAGAATATGGACGGTTTCCCTTGCTTCTAGGAGGTTTTATCCTTAGAATAAGATATGCTTATATATTGTGAGGCCAACTTAGTAATTTAAATGTATCTGAACATCTCTACACCCAGCAGAGGGATTGGAGAGATGGCTTAACACTTAAGAGCACTGACTGTTCTTCCAGAGAATGGAGGTTCAATACCCAACTGCTCACACCCGACTTTTACTCTAATTCCTTTGGATTCAATACCCTCTTCTGGCTTCCATGGATGCAGGGACATATGTGCAGAAAACACTCCAATATACATAAAATTAAGAAAAAATATTGGATGTCAGTGTCATTTATTGTGTTCATAACTACATCTATATTAAAGTCATATGTGATTAAAATAATTTTTTTGTGATTAATGAAAGCAGAGTATTTACATAAATATAAAGAGACAAGGTATAAAGCCAATCGGACTTGAAATCAAATGCTTTCCTAAATGGCTAAATGGATGCAGGGACATATGTGCAGAAAACATTCCAATATACATAAAATTAAGAAAAAATATTGGATGTCAGTGTCATTTATTGTGTTCATAACCACATCTATATTAAAGTCATATGTGATTAAAATAATTTTTTGTGATTAATGAAAGCAGAGCATTTACATAAATATAAAGAGACAAGGTATAAAGCCAATGGGACTTGAAATCAAATGCTTTCCTAAATGGCTAAATGTCACTGTACTTCGAAGACAGAATAAAATTGAACACTTGATTCATACTAATATGGCTCCGTCTCACAGCACATTGTACTGCCAGTTACTTTCTCCTATAACATGCAGGGGATTGCAGTAAGCTTGATGAGTCATTTTTTTGTTGAGCCATGTCTTTAAACTATGATTTGTTAGACAAACTTAAACCGTATATAGCCACTAAAATAGCAGCTAATAAAATTTGCATGTGGGCTGAGGGCATGACTCAGCAGTTAGAACAAGGCCAGAATTCAGATCCCCTGAATCCAGTAAATGTCCAGAAAGCATGTCAGACTGCTGTAATTTCAGCCTCAGAAGGCAGAGATAAGGAATTCCTTAGCCAACTGCCTAGGGAGATACCATAAAAATAAGGTCTGAATTTGGTTAGGAGACCCTGTTTCAAAAAAAAAAAAAAAAAATAAGGTAAAAGCATTGAAGACAATCCTTGACATCGACTTCCAGCCACCATTGGCCCCAAATGCCTGTGTCCCCACACACATTTGAGTACAAATACACACATGCATGTACACACAAACACCTGAAAAGAAGAAAAAGGAAAAAAAAACCACTTGAACATAAATTATTTAAATTAGGAAATGAGTAGATTTAACTATACCTAAAACTATTCATTTAAAATTATTAAAATTTATTTTAAGTTTAAAATGATTAAATATGCTTCATGGACTTCTTGGCAAAGATTAACACACATCATGATTTTTGGATGTGATTTCACACATGCAAATGGATCAACACTTCTTCCGTATTTTTACTGACCTGTGAATAAAATAATTGGAAATTTAAATAGCCCTAAGTCTTGAAACATTAGATGGTGTGTGGTAAATATTTTCTTTATCTCTACCAGACCGAGAAGACAATATTATCTTTGTGATTTTTTTCTCCTTTTTTCTTCCTGGAACCTTGTGAGAAATAAAGAACATCAAGAGATGGAGCTTCCTGAGCAGCATCGAGTCCAGCTTAGAATTCTTCTCCCATCAAAGCCTTCTTTGCCTCATCACACCATTCTTTACATCCAGGCACAGTGCAAAAGGGCTATTAAATTTCTAAGCATGGGTAAGGACACTGCATGTGACAATATCCATTCATCCCTAACCTTTTGCATTCTGTAGTAGTGGTGATCCAGATCCATGGGTGTGGCGAACCTCTCTGACTCACACTGCTGTGCTCACTCTGCAGCTCAAGAGGGAAGAAACTCGATGTTTTGTATCACCACCTGTGTGATACAAACATTGTCTTCCTTCCTTCCTTTCTTCCTTCCCTTCTTTTCTGTGAGTTTTAAAATAGTTTCTTCTGAAAATGTTATTCACTATAAAGTGGGGACACAGTATGAATGGGTGATAGATATTAAACTAATTATTCTGTTATCATCATCTTTCCACCAGGGTGTGTAAATTCCTATTAACTCACGAGTCATTCTGTTATCAGACTGCCCCTTCCATTTTTTCTTTTTATGCAACATACATTTGCTGAGAGTCTAACATGTAGCATTAATTCAGCAAAATTATTAAAGATTATTACCCAGTAATAAAATATTAAGTAAAACAATGTAATTATTGTTTTGATGGCAACCTGGATATCCTAATGGTGTTGGGAAATTTTGGAGAGCAACCGAAACAGAATGGCAAGAAGCAAGGTTTCCATTTTATTTGGAAGGAGACTACCTATTATTTATATTGCTTATTTAATTAATGAGATTGTATACATTTAATTTGAAAATAACTTGCAATTGGTAATTATTTTTTATTTAAACTCTTGTGAATTTATATTTTTACTTAGAAGAAAATCATACTTTCTTGATGTTCTGTGGCAACTCTAGCAACTATAAATTATCAGAAATCAGGAGCACAAATACAAAGAATCTAGCTGACTCCCAAAGTCTCCATGTCTAGGAAGCAGTTATCCAATTGCTGACAAATGCCACTTATTGAATGGAATGGCATGTTGCAACTGGCAGTTACAGATACAAGAAAGACGAAAGCAAGTCATATCTATAAGTAGGCTGAAAATTCTCCTTATGATAAAAACTGTATTATCCAGTAGGATTCAGACCGTTTTTTATAATTTTTGCTTCTAGTTAATTATTTAAAAAACAGTATAATAAAGAATTTACAAATATTGGCATAGCTGGGGGTGAAGGTGCACACCTTTACTTCCAATATTCAGGAGACAGAAGCAGGTGGATCTCTTTGTGTTCAAGGCCAGCCTGGTTTACACAGTGAGGATCAGGCCAACCATGGGTACTAATAAAACTTTGTCTCAAAAAACAACAAATAATTAAATATTAGTGTAGGCCCTTATGTTTCACAATAATATATTTTATTAATACATTTTATCTTGTAGTGGATTTGAGAAGTATCAATTAAGCCATGTTTCCACTTAAGTGTGAAGATGACAGATTTTATCAAAAATAGAAATAGCTTAGAATCTCAGGACCTCATGTCTGCATAGGTTTTGTAGGTAGACATTATATGTGAGTACACATCTTTGTATTTCAACCATGGCCACAGGATCCACTGGCTAAAGTGAGAGAGAAAATGTGGACAGATACTGAATGAAATAAAGTATATAGATATACTTTAAAAATTTCTGCAGGTACCTCTAATGTGCCTAGTGTTAAGATCTGTTGTATTGGGCCAGAAGAAACAATGAGTGCACCAAATGTGAAGGCTTCCTTGTTCTACATCTTTGGAATCTAGATGGTAGAGACTCAGAGATCTACATCATCATTTTATAGCTGTATTTTAACATCCTGTTCTATGAGATATTCAATGATAAGGATAAATCATAAAATGCTCCAAGGGATTGGAGAGATGGCTCAGAGGTTAAGAGCACTGGCTGCTCTTCCAGAAGTCCTGAGTTCAATTCCCAGCAACCACAAGGTGACTCACAACCACCTGTAATGAGATCTGGTGCCCTCTTCTGGCCTGCAGGAGTACATGCAGACAGAACGCTGTATAAGTAATAAGTAAATAAATCTTTAAAAAATAAAAAAAGGCTCCAAATCCAACTTGATATGAAAATGAAGCACAGGAATACAAGAAATATGAAAAGTAAGACAACGTGATACCTCAAAGAATTCATAAGACTTTGATAACTGAATCCCGAGCTATTGAAATGATTAAAATGTGAGACAAGGAGTTGAAGTTTAGTGAAAAATGGCCAATGGTCTTAAAGAAGATTCAAGTAGATGAACCAAGTAAATACACCAATTCAGGACTCAGATGACAAATTCAGCAAGTTGGACAAGACATTCTGCAAACACAGAACAATTCCGAAGATAACCAAACAGAAGGCTTGGAAATTAAAAGCTGCATGAGTCACATAAAATGTCAGTGTGAAATATCACCAGCAGAAAACACAGAGAAGAAGAGTGAAAACAAGGCTGAGGAACTGTTACATCTAGAGAGCACCAGGGAAAATAATAAGCAATAATGACCTTAATGTTCAAGACTGCTGGGAAAAAAAACTGAGTCCAGAATTTTTGATGAAGCAGAGGGAATAACGACACTGAATAAGGGCTGCAGAGATGGCTCAGCAGTTAGAAGTACCTGCTGCTCTTGCAGAGGACTGGACTTTTGTTCCTAGTATGCACGCAGAGGCTCACAACTGTTTGCAACTTGTTTCAGGTGATTTAATGTCCTCTTCCTTCAGGTGCTATCTGATAGACCCTGAAGCACGTTTAAACATTTCAAGCATGCCTCTAAACAGACTTTTCCAATTGCTTATGTGCTATATCCATAGAACTCTCTTCGCTATTCATGAGAATAACAAACTGTTGTTCATTAATCTCTTCCTTCCTCCCTCCCTCCCTCTCTCTCTCTCTTCCTTCCTTCCTTCCTTCCTTCCTTCCTTCCTTCCTTCCTTCCTTCCTTCCTTTTTCTTTCATCTTGGTTTCTAACAGCTTATTGCGACAGAACTCATGAATAAGTGCACCATGCTGATGACTTTGTATTCTACTGTCAAAGAACATGGACATTCTAGAGAGAAAAGAGTGTATGCATAGAAAGATTTTTGGAGAATCAAATGCTATGTAGCTTTGGATAGAGATCAAGGAGAGAATTCATAATGGGGAAAAATAAAAAAAAAATAATGTGATCTGCTTTCCATAGTAAGGTCCTTACTCTGCATATTCATTGATGGAAATTATATAAGCTCTGTCAAAATAGTACAAGTGATAATTGTACTATTATTATAATCTATAATTTATCAAGGAAGAGAAAAGAAAGAAATCAAACTAAAATGGAAAAAATACACCAGGAAATTCAGGAGTGAGAATTATTACAGGGTTAGATTCCTGTATGTGTAACTTCAATGAGCATGGTAAAGCAGGTGGGAAATGGAACATATAGTAAAATATATTAAAATTTCAGAAGAATTTAGCACATAAGAAGCTTATTTCAGATTATTAAATAATTGATGTCCAGGAGGTGAAAAAGCTATTTGTAGTAATTAGTTGGTCAATGTGACAGAAGCTAGAACTATTTTGGAAAAGGAACCACAATCAATCGGATTGTCAAGAAAGTCTGTGGGATGTTTTCCTTGATTAACCATTGATGTGGATGTGTAGATCATGAATGCCTCTGGGTAGGTGGTCTTGAGTTGTGTAAGAAGAGGACTGGGCAAATCACAAGTAGCAAGCCAGTAAGTAGCACTTCGCCATGGTTTTCCTTTCAGTTCTTTCCCCAAGGTTCCTGTCTCGCTTGATCCCTGTCCTGACTTCTTTCAGTAATGGACTGTTACCTATTTAGTGTAAGATGGAATCAATCCTTTCCTCCCCAAGATTCTTTTGGTCTTAGTGTTATCATAGCAATAAAAACCTTAACGGAGGAACATTTGTACAGGTGCTGAAAGAGAAAGTAGGGGGGTAAATATAGCTAACATAAGTCATGTGTTTAATATATTTATATATTCACATATAATATATAGCTATATAATATATCAGAGAGACAAATAAGAGGAAGAAACAGAGAGTGCGAGACAGAGAGATATTGTGGCAAAGAGAGATTGGGTAAGGAGGAAAGGAAGAAGAATGGGAAAGATAAATGGAGTGTTACACTTTCTTCAAAATGGGGAGTATCAGTAATTTAAAAAAGTACATTTCACAATGGTTTACCTTTTATCAGCAGCAGTTGGCATATAAAGAACTATAATTAAATATTCAAATGAAAAATATCCACCTGTACATGTGGATATTGGGTGGCATACGTATTTTTATGCAAGTATATTGTTTTGTTAAAACTCCACCATAATTGTAACTTTTCTGAGCCACTAGGTGTCAGCATCCAATAACTCTTTGGAAGAACTTGCATTGCCTTTTTGTTTTCCTCTGCTACAGTCTTCCTGTTCAGCCATTTTCTCTGCATCTAAGACACACGAACTAGAAATTGTATGTTGCTAAGTTTCAGACATGAGACAATTACTTGATGTGACTTATTTTCTGATTTTGAGTTTGATGCTATGTTAGGCAGATATATCAATAAAAATGTCAGTTTGCCCTCTGCCTGTTGGGGAAAAGTGTATTATATATGTGTATGCATGCAAACAAATATAATTCAGATTTCCATGATACCAGAAAAAACTACCCAAAAGATATTTTTTCTCTCCAATCTCTCAGCAACTGTTCATTTTATCATTTATTTCATATACTGTTTCATGGAAAAAAGTGAAGACGGAACTTACTTTTCCATTTTCACTGTATTGCAAGTTTAACTTTTTCTGCTTTTTCTGTGATTATAGTTAGAGATTGTGATGCTTCAGCACAACTATTACTTTCTTGTTGCCTAGTGAGTATCTTACACATTGCAATTAAAAGGTAGAGTCCATGACTTTGTTGATCGTCTGAATCAATTCATAATAGGAATATATATTTTTTTACAGCAAGTTGTTTCACTTAAGCTAAGCAATAAGTTCTAAAGAAGCTGTGGAGAATACATATAATTAAATTTCCTTATACCACAGCTACTTAAAATCTTGGAATAACAACTAAGACAATGTATGTTTCCTTTCCTCTAATATCTTTACCCAACACCTAATTTTAGGGAGGGAACCTGCCTGAAAGAGAGGGGATGAATGAAGATAAGGAGAAATTCTGTCTTTATCCTAACCATGACATACACAGTCAAAAGAGATCAACTCTTTTATGTATGTGCAGGGTCACAGACAGAACTGGCCATTGTGGACACAAGGAGAGTATACAGTCCATGCATGTGCAGGGTCACAGACAGAACTGGCCATTGTGGACACAAGGAGAGTATACAGTCCATGCATGTGCAGGGGCACAGACAGAACTAGCCATTGTGGACACAAGGAGAGTATACAGTCTATGTATGTGCAGGGGCACAGACAGAACTGGCCATTGTGGACACAAGGAGAGTATGCAATCTATGTATGTGCAGGGGCACAGACAGAACTGGCCATTGTGGACACAAGGAGAGTATACAGTCTATGTATGTGCAGGGGCACAGACAGAACTGACCATTGTGGACACAAGAAGAGTATACAGTCTATATATGTGCAGGGACACATAAGTAACTGGCCATTGTGGGCACAAGGAGAGTATACAGTCCACGTATGTGCAGAGGCACAGACAGAACTGGCCATTGTGGACACAAAAGTCTGAACATTAGTCAGTCAATAATTTACTCTATTGAACTGGCTAGCGGTTTGATTCATTTATCTTTCTGAATTTTGTGTATTTTTTTCTATCCTAGTTATAAATACTGTCTCTTCTATGGGAAATGCTGGTTACAGACTGAGTGCAAAATCTATTCATTTAACAAAAATCAATTCATCTATCTCTCTGTGAGGCATTTTGCCATGTTCTGTATTGGATACAAAGATGTATTCAAAGGAGTTCCTGTTCCAAGAGCTTAAATGAATCATCTAAATAAATCACAGTTTTTTTATGGTCTTAATATTCCATTAGTGCTTGAGACCTCCAAAGCACAACTTTTGTTTCAAAAACATCAAATTATCTTGCAAATAACAAATCACCAGTACATTTTACATACAGAGAAATCAAATCTTACAGCCGGATTTCTCTTTTAGATAACATAATTGAAATTCTTAGAAGAAATGGTTTGCTCCAGGCTATGCAAGGAACTGGAGTTACATAACCGTTTTCAATAGCACACTGCTGATATTTTGTACTGACTCCTGTAAAATCTCGATTGAAACCAATTTGTCCAACAATAAGTAAAACACTAACTACAAGATAACGAGGATGCTTTCACTCAGTATCACTGTTAGCATGCTAATGCTGTGGGATGGCTGCTGGGCATTTAGCATTTAGTGGAAGAGGCTTTATTTCAGCTTATCTCAGGAGACATGTAGGATTTTCCCTCCTTTTCACACTTTACATTAATAGAATAGTGGTGAAGTAAGCACCCGGACGCATTCCTGTGCACCTGGATATTTTCCCTCTCTCTGTGGTGAAGGGAATGCTGAGGAACAGATCTGTCACTCAGGCAGAGTGAACAGATGGAATGAAAATTTTTATGTACAGACAGCCCTGAGGAACTATTCAAAGAACATCTTCAACAGACAAGTCATTCTCAATCTGCCTTCACATGGTATTATGACTTTATGGAAACGCTGCTTTCCTGAACTGAATCTTGTGTTTGACTACCCCATAAACTATTATCAGAATTAATCATTCTGTGAATCATAAGGAAATCAATCATGGGCTTCTATAACTTATATATAATTTTTTAATAGTAGAATTGGGTGACTTGAATTTCATTCTTTAAACCTTTTTTTGAGGTTACAATATATTTAAAACATTTCTCCCTTCACTTTCCTTCCTCCCCACTCTCCAAATTCATGCCCCCTTATTTCAGTAATGGTGATTGCGTATACATGTGTATATACATATCTACATATCCATGTATATTCCTAAATATAACTTGTCCATATAAGTAAAACACTAAATACAAGATAACGAGGATGCTTTCACTCAGTATCACTGTTAGCATGCTAATGCTGTGGGATGGCTGCTGGGCATTTAGCATTTAGTGGAAGAGGCTTTATTTCAGGTTATCTCAGGAAACATGTAGAATTTTCCCTCCTTTTCACACTTTACATTAATAGAATAGTGGTGAAGTAAGCACCCTGACTCATAAAGTTACTTGTATGTATTTTTTCGGGTCTGGCACTATACAACCAATTGTTGTGCTCTTCCCTGAGAAAGATCTCTTCTCCTGCTCCCAGGGTTCCTCAGTTGCCTATAGCTCTGTGTAGTTGAGGCCTTATGGACTTTCGCCCTTTGGCATGTCCACTGGTGTCATCCATGTTCAGTTCACATTTGGGCAGTCCTGTTGATGGTACGTGATGAGAATACCTCCTGATATTACCAGGAGAAACAATCTCACAGAGAATCCATTATCCCCTGGCTCTTACAAGCTCTCTAAGTTCTCCTCTGCAATGTTCCCTGAGCCTTAGGTGTGGGATGGTTTTGTAGAAGTGCTCACTGGGGACTGGGCTCCACAACTGTGCATTTTGATTGATTATGGTTTTCTATAGTGGTCTCAATCTGTTGCAAAGAAAAGTTTCATTGATGAGGCGTGAAGACTACACTTACCTCTTGAGTATAAGGACGAATATCAATAGATTGTTGTTAAAGATTATGCACTTACTAAATTAGTAGTTATAAATTTTCTTCCAATAACCATGGCTTCACTAACACTGAGCAGTTAGCAGGGTTTCTACTATCAGGGTGTGGTATCCATCTTGTTGCATGCCTTTAAAGTTCAATTAGAGAGCTGTTGGTTACTGCCAAGGTATGTGGGCCACTTTTCCACACTTTATCTTGCCATGCTGGTTATTGATGTGGTTCATAGCCTGTGCATGTGAGGGCACAGAGAACAGTTAGAACCCATAATGGTTTCTGTCCTTATTTTACTGTGAACCTAAAACCACTTCGGACCAACACTGTATTAAAAGTCATGTAAACTGAATAGTTCGAACCAGGGTATGGAATGAAGTAGTTTTCTTCAAGATATGAGTCATCTGTATATTTTTTTCCCTTTTCCCTATGGGACACAGAACCTCTACCTCTTTATCAATGGCCCTTTGGCCTCATTGCCATTACTCTTGGGTTCACTAATGCAGACGGGCACTAGTAACAAAAGGGCACTTTTGAAGCTAAATATCCAGGGAGCCTTTTATATTTCTGCCCGGGCTGTTCTGCTGCTGTTGAGACATGGTAATGAAGGAAATTCTGTGCCATAAATAATTTGCAAAGACTCTATGAAAAAAAAGATCCTACTAATTGCAGCATTCTCAACATAATTGTTAGAAAGACTGACAAGCAGTAGAAGAATCCAAGACTTCAAAGAGCAGGAAGCCATGAGCTGCAGGCTCCCAGAGGAGTATTTGTAGACATCACATGAAAAAAAAAAATGACTGGTCCAAACCAGACTGAGTTTTGGGTCTATACATTTATGAGAAAGAACAAAACAGATGAAAAAAAAAAAAGACAAATTAGAGTAATTTGTTTTATAACACTAAGTGACTTGAACAGACTAAAAGAAAACTCCATACTTATACATCCAGAAAATAAGGGTCTCTCAGGGTCTATTTTAATATATATATACATATATATACTAAAATATATAATATACTTATATATACTAAAGATACATGTAATACACACACACATATATATACATATATATGTATATATATACACACACACATATATATATATATATATATATATATATATAGAGAGAGAGAGAGAGAGAGAGAGAGAGAGAGCATCTTGAAGGGATGTAAACGTAGATTGACATCATAAGAAAGGCTTCCTCCAGAGACCCACAGCCAACCATTAGGTGAAGCTTAGGGAATGCTACAGAAGATAGGAGGAAGGGCTATAGGAGCCAGGGGCACTGAGGACACCTTGGGAATACAGCCCACAGAATCAACTAAGTAGGTCTCATGGGGGGGGGTCGCGCTCACAGAGACTGAAATGGCAACCGTGGAGACTTCATTGATCCGTGCTAGGCTCTCTGCATACATGTTGTGGTTGTTTGACTTGGGGTGTTAGTGAGACTCCTAACAGTGGGCGTGGGGGTATCTCTGACTCTTCTGACTGCTGTTAGGACCATTTCCTTCCTACTGGGTAGCCCCATCCTGCTTTGATATGACGACAGTTTATGCCTAGTCTTACTGCATCTTGTTATGCTGTGTTCTGTTGATATCACTGGGAGGCCTGCTCCTTTCTGAAGAAAAATGGAGGAGCAGTGAGTGGATCTGAGGAAGAGGGAAGAAGTAGAGGGACAGAGAGGAGGGGATGGAGAAGTTGTGGTGGGGATGTACTGTATGAGAGAAGAATAAAGAAAAAGAAAAAAGTAAATGTGGATTGGGTTGGATAATTGGAAAAGCAAAGTATGTATCAAACAATAAATCTGTCCACCGCAATTTCTTATGAATTTATATATTTCTATTGCTAAAGAAAATAAAACAAAATAAACAAAACCTTTCCATTAAATTTTGCTTTGAAATGAGGAGCCTCCCATGATTGATGGCCAAGTATCACATTAAGATTTGTCCCACCAAGATCTGCTTTTGGATATCTCATTGAGTTTTTATTAGTCTTCAAATTATTTTCAACACACATTCAGAAACTTCTGTATGTGCTTTATAAATATGTATCTTGATATTCCAAGGACATTCAAGCATTTGGCATTTGGTCGCTATTTTTCTTTTTTTTTAATTATTCTTTTCTCATACGTTACATTCCCTCCCTCCTCTCCCTCCCCTCCCCCCAGTTTTTTGCCTCACCCACCTCCCTTCTCCCCAGATCCACACCCCCCTTCACCTCCCCTCAGAAAAGAGCAGACCTCTCAAGGACTACAACCAAACATGACGTAAAAAGCTACAAGAAGACCAAGCACATACCATCACATCAAGGCTGAACAAGGCAGCCCAGTAGGAGGAACAAGGTCTCACAAGCAGGCAAAGGAGTCATAGACAGCAATCACTCCCACTGTTAGGAATCCCACAATAACACCAAACTACTCAGCCATAACATATATGCAGAGAACCTCGGTCAGACCGCTCCAGGCTCCCTGAACTCCGCAAGAGTCCTGGCGAATTGATTCTGTGAGCTGTGTTCTTGTGGTGTCCCTGAGCCCTCTCGTTCCTCTCTGATCCTTCCTCTCCCTCCTCTGCAGGACTCCCAGAGCTCCACCTAATGTTTGGCTGTGGGACTGGCATCTGCTCCCATCGGTTGCTGGATGAAGTCTCTTCTGGTCTCTTTTGATGACGATTCTGCTAGGCTCCGGTTCCAGAACACTCTGCAGGCAGGACAAACTGGAGGTTGAAGGTTTTGCAACTGGGTTGGTGTCCCAGTCTCTCCACTTGAGGTCTCATCTGGTTACGGAAGATGGCTGGTTCAGGCTCCATGTTTCCCATTACTAGGAGTCTTTGCTAGGGTTAGTCTCGTAGATACCATGGGGTTTCCATTGCACTGTTTCCACCTTATCCCCAAAATGTCCCCCAATTCCAGTTGTTTAAGTATTTTCTGCTTCCCCTGACCTGATCCCAACACCACCCTCCCCAAGTCCACTCTCAGAATCTATTCTATTTCCCCTTCCCAGGAACACTCTTGGATCTCCCCTTAAATCCTCCTTGTTATATAGCCTCTCTGGGGCTGTGAACCCCATACTATGGTATGACTATATTTTACCTTACAGCTAATATCCACTTCTAAGTGAGTAAATACTAAGTATGGTTTTCTGGGTCTGAGTTACCTCACTAAGGATGATTTTTTTTTCTGTTTCCATCCATTTGCCTGAAAATTTCATGACATTGTTTTTAACATCTGAGTAACATTCTATTGTGTAAATGTACCACCACATATCCTTTATCCATTCTTTGGTTGAGGGACATCTAGGTTGTTTCCAGTTTCTGGCTATTATGAACAAAGTTGTTATGAACATAGTTGAGCATGTGTCCTTGTGATAGGATGAAGCATCCTTTGGGTATACGCCCAGGAGTGGTATAGCCAGATCTTGAGATAGATTGATTCCCAATTTTCTGAGAAATTGCCATATTGATTTCCAAAGTGGCTGTACAAGTTTGCACTCCCATCATCAAAGGGGAAGTGTTTTCCTTGCTCCATATCCTCTCCAGCATGAACTGTCATTAGTAATTTTTTTTTTTATCTTAACCATTCTGACAGGTGTAAGTTGGAATCTGAGCCGTTTTGATTTGCATTTCCCTGATGGCTAAGGATGTTGAACATGCTTCTTTTTTTGAAAATAACATATTTCTTTATTGACTTTTTTGGGAATTTCACACCATACACCCCAGTCCCCCTCACTTCCCAGGCCCTCCATATCTGACCCTCACCCCTGTAGCATCTCGCCAAAAGAACCCCCCCAAATTCATTAAAAACAAAACAAAACAAAAAACCCCACCTCACTCCTCCATGTTTCCCGCCTCACTAACATCTCTTCATTTGTTCCAGTGGCACAGGGAGCTGCAGTGTGTCACTCAGTACACACTTTCGTCCAATCAGCCCCACCCACAGTTGTTCATTACAATGAGTTATTGGTCTGGTTCGAGGCCACTGGCCTATGGCACACCATCATTATCAGTGGACCATCACCTACACTCCTCTCGGACATCCTGCTGTTGTCCTGAGTCATAGAGATCTTGTGGCTATCGTTCTCCAGGACCAGTCCCGTCATGGGCTTCTGCAGGTCATAGATGGAGTAGATGTTAGGGTGAGCCAACCCAAGTCCCAGGACGTGGCCCTGGGTGGTAGTTGAACCGTTCAGTCTGGGATGCTGGGACTACCCCACATCCGGTGAGGGGTGGAGCCAGCTTTCCTACTCCCATGTGGTCAGGGCCAACTCTCCCATGCCTGTGGTGAAGGGTGGAGCCATGTCTTCCTAGTGTAGGGGCCAGCTCTCCCAGGGCCAGTGAAGGGTGGGGCCAGCTCAGCACAGATCTTAGATTTCAACATGCATGTTTCCTATGGTCTCCTGTAGTATCACGGGCCATGAACATCAACACAGACCCCAGCTGCAGTAGGACTGTGGACCCAGATGTGGCCCTCAGTAGCAGCTCAGGTCACCCAGGTCAGTATGGCCCCTGGAGGCAGCATGGCCATAGGACAACAACATGATCTCAGGTGTCTGATCAGACCATGAGCATCTGCATAGCCCTCAGTGGTAACAGGAGCCATCGACATCAACTCAAATGCTGGCTGCTGTATGGTCATGAACCCAGAAATGGCCCTCTTCAGCAGCCTTACCACAGATGACATCATGGCCCCAGATGGCAGTACAGGCCACTCAGGTCAGCATAGCCCTGGTTGTGGCACGGCCCTCAGACACCAACATGGCCACAGATTGTAGCCTAAACCCTACACATTGGTGGCAATGTGGGTCATAGATATCAGCACAGATCCCAACTGCAGTAAGTCCACTGACTAAGACATGGCTCTCTTTAGTAGCCTGGGCCCAGATATCACCATTGCCCCAGGTGTCAGGGTAGGCCACTCAGATCAGCATGGCCCTGGTGGTGGGCAAGGCCCTCAAACACCAACATAGTTGCCTTTGGTGGCAACATGGGCCATGCTCATCAGCAAAGACTCCAGCTGCAGTAGGACCACAGACCCAGACATGGCCCTAAGCTGCAGCCTGGGCCTGTACATCACCATGGCACCTTGTAACAGTGCAGGGCATTCATATTGGTATGGCCCTGGCTGCAGAATGAATCTCAGATGCCAACATGTTCTCAGGTGGTGGTCCAGACCTGGGGTATTTGCATGGCCTTCAGTGGTAACAGGAGCCATGGACAACAACACTGACCCTGTCTGCAGTAGGACCATGGACCCAGAAATGGCCCTATGCCACAGCCCAGGCTCAGATATCTCCTTGGCTCCAGGAAGCAGCACAGGACAATCAGGTCAGCATGGCCTCAGTGGCAGCATGGCTCTTGGACACCAACATGAACTCAGATGGCTGCCCAGACCCCAGGCATCCACAGGGCCTTCAGTGGTTACTGAAACCATGGACATCAACATAGACCCTGGCTGCTATATGACCACAGACCCAGACATAGCCCTGGGCAGCAGCTCAGGCCCAGGTGGCAGCACATTCAGATGTGTCATAGGATATTATTTTAAGGTGTGTTACTTTTGTTTATGTTGCATTTGTTTAACTCTGTGAAGCTGTGTTACTGTGCCTGCCTAAATTACCTGATGGTCTAATAAAGAACTAAACAGCCAATAGCAAGGCAGGAGTGGTGCTGGCAGGCAGAGAGAATAAACAGAAGGAGAAATCTGGGAGGGAAGAAGAAGTAGCCAGGGAAGGAGGAAGACTCCAGGGGCCAGCCACCCAGCTACACAGCAACCCACAGAGTGAGAGTAAGATTTACAGAAGTAAGAGAATGGAAAAAAAGCCCAGAGGCAAAAGACAGACAGGCTAATTTAAGTTAAGGAAAGCTGGCTAGAAACAAGCCAAGCTAAGGCTGGACATTCATAATTAAGAATAAGCCTCTGTGTGTGATTTATTTGGAAGCTGGGTGGTGGGGCTCCCAAAAGGGCAAAAATAAACAACAGCATAGATGGGCATGGCCCCAGCAGCAGCACTGTCCTTGGACAACAATATGGCCCAGATGCTGGCATCTTTGTGGCCTTTGGCAGGTCATGGATGTCTACACAGGCCAAGCTGTGGTAGGACCATGGACCCAGACATGGCCCTTGGCAGCAGTCTGGGCCCAGTCATCACCCTGGTCCCAGGTGGCAAGCAGGTCACCCACATCAGCCTGTTCCTCACAGCCTCTTCAGCTCTGCTTCTTTCCACAGCACTTGAAACACTCTTCTTCTCTTTCCCATTTCTCCACCGTATGTTTGTTCATCATCATGTTCACCCAGCCTAGACTGCTGTTGAACATTCCTTTAAGTGTTTCTTGGTCATTTTAGATTCCTTTGTTGAAAATGATCACTATCTCTCTTATTTTTAAATTTGGGATTGAATTTATTGTATCATGCTCATAAGACCAGTGCTCTGCCACTGAGCTAGAAGCCTTTTTATTTTTTTTTTTATTCTGAGACAGAATCTTGTTAGGTTGTCCATGTTTGTCTTGAGATCACTCTGTAGCCTAGATGGGTCTTCTGCTTATGATCCTCTTGATGGAACATTCTGAGTAGCTGGGTTTACAGGCCTACTCCTTGAAGTCTGGACAGATCACTCTATTCTTAATTCCTTCTATAACTGCCAAGTGTTTTTTTATGCAAGACTTTTATTTCCTTTTCCTTTGAGACAGGGACTCTTTATTTAGCCCTGAATGTCCTGGGCTATGTAGATCTGGCTGGTCTTGAATACACAGAGATCTACCAGCCTCCGCTTCCAGAGTGCTGGGATTAAAGGTATGTGCATCCACATCTGCCCCTAGATTATTTTTTCATGTTCATTTTCAAATATATATCAACAACTGTCAGTTTTCATTGTGACAACATTGAAAATTTTGGTGTTTGGCCAATGTTGAGTCAAATTCTCGTAGTAGATTTTGTTTGATAACATATTCTTTTTCAAGTAACAAATGACTACAATGTTGGGGTTTAAGATTTTTCTTTTACTTTACTGTTCTGGTATTTACTGCTACTAAAGATGGAAAGCTTTATAAATCAGTGCCATTCTACCCTTTCAGTCATAGAGGACACCACCTGCCTTATGTGTTACAAGGAAATATGATTGTTTTATTCACTAAATCGACTACTCATTCCCTCTTAATTCATTAATCTGTTTATTATTTAGTCATTTAGACAAATAATTAGCAGTAACTAGCTATAAATTTGTACACAAACAATGATGCTAATATAAAATGTGACCTGATAAAAGGTTTTGTATCTCTTATAATGATATAACTAAATAATGCTTTGGAATGCAAAAGAAAAAGAAAAAGCCAAGCCAACACCGAACAAATCAGGAATCCTATTATCTTTGAGGAAGATGAAAGAAAGCAGAAAGCTTATTTCCTAAATGTGCAATAATTATTGTTAAATAAGCTCAATTCTAGAGCCTTAAAAGAGCACATGTTTATTCTCTAGAATAACAATCAGGTATTTGTGCCCAGCTCAGCCAGTCTTGTGCTCTGGGTATCACCAGGCTATAATCATGATTCTCAGACGGTGATTTCATCCAAAGGCTTAGTCCCCACTACATCCACATCTAAGCTCTCTAAGCTTCCTGGTTCACCTCAGTTTTCTTGCAGCTGTCTCTCTGATGCTGTCTGTGTACTGTGAAGACCCTACCAGTCTCTGAAAACTGCAAAAAATGTCTTTGGTTGGACTGATATGGAAATACATAGATTATTCTTATTTTACCAGTGATGATCATCTGGAAGATGATACTGCATCACTTCTGTGTAGTTATTTTGTTTTTGAACTAATCAGTATCCTTATTTAAAGTAGCAGGTTTTGCTTCTATGTTACATACTGATGCTTTACAAAGACTTACCCAAGAGTGATAAACACTTTTTTGCCTCAAGTATGTAAATTAAAATTTTTTTTTTTTTTTTTTTTTTTTTTTTTTTTTTTTTTTTTTTGGTTTTTCGAGACAGGGTTTCTCTGTGTAGCTTTTGCGCCTCTCCTGGAACTCACTTGGTAGCCCAGGCTGGCCTCGAACTCACAGAGATCCGCCTGGCTCTGCCTCCCGAGTGCTGGGATTAAAGGCGTGCGCCACCACCGCCCGGCTGTAAATTAAAAATTTAAAAACTATATTTTTTATAATATTCTGCTTATGAAACAAGTTAATGTATTCAACTACAAGCTATCTTAAGCTTTCAGGAAACAATTGTTTGGGGCAGCTTATAAAAACAAATCTGCATTATACATGCAGATTTACATAGTCAACACTAGTTAATACACACTTATTTTTTTTAAATACTGCTTTTAGCACATTCCATGCATTCTAGAATGTCATGTTTTTACTTATATCCTGAGGTAGTGTTTTATCTTTTTGGCTTTTCATTGACTCATAGTCGTACAAGATACTGTATAGGCCTGGTGGTTATAAGTCAATAGTAGAGGGTTTGTTTAACATGTATGAGGGAGACATTGGGTGAGAGACCTGTCGTTGTAAGAAACAAAGTGAAGGAAAAGATACATTATTTACTACCCACCTATATCATATGTGAATCTTTCCATCTTTCCCACAATTACTGATTCCAGAATTTATTTTTGGGAAGGGGCAAAAAAACTTATGTGATTTCAATCTTTTTAAATTCTTAGAGGCTTGTTTTTTAAAAATATAACATTTGACTTATCTTTGATAATATTCTGCATTTATCTAAGAATTAATATCCTTATCATGGTCTTTATGTGTGTATAGGCTTATTTGTTACACAGTTTTGTTCAAATTTTTTGACTTTGTGACTACATATTCAGTCAGTCATTGAATTTGGAAGCCTTGTACTACTGTTGGATTGCTAGCTATAGCTCAGTTCAGATGTGTAGATGCTTGTTTTACATATTGATAGGACCTGAATTTGAGTACACATACACTTAAAATTGCTATTTATGTGCCTGATAAACACATTATCATTAGGTGATCACCTTGTTTGAGTCTTGCAATTAAATTAAATTAATTAAATTTAATTAGTTAAAGCCTCTATTACTTGATATAAATAAATGTCCCCTTAGAAGAAGGACATTTTTGGCACAGGAACAGCAGGTGAAGAGTTGCCTTATGCTACCATAAACAAGGAACTGTAGTAGTATAAAGGACAAGTGCACAGTAAACCATCCTAGCATATCCAGGGAAGGTGTGGCTCTACACAAACCATACTAGACATGGAGTCTTCAGGAATTCAGGATTTTAAAGCATTAATTGTCTGCTATATAAGATAATTATTATGCATTATTTTAATAGCGTCCCTAGCAAACAAACAGAGGAATAAAACTCATGAAAACAAATTTTATCTTTTTAAAAATGTGTGTAGGTGTTTCATCTACATGCACTTGTACATCACTTACATGCTTGGTGCTCACAGAGACGAGAAGAGGGTGTTGGATTCCCTAGAACTAGAGCTACAGCTGGTTGTGAGCCACCACGTATAAGGTGGGAACTGAACCAAATCCTTTGGAAGAGCAGCCAGTGCTCTGAAACATCTCTCCAGCCTCTCGGATTTGATCTTTTTAAGAACTAGTTCTGTCACAGTCTATTATCTCTGTATTTTGGAGACTGAGACAGGAAGATTGAGATTCCACGTTACCCTGTGATAAATAATGAGTTCCAGTCCAAAAATAATTCACACTAAGATGAGGAGGCAGTGGAAAAACCATGGGAGGCATAAACATGCAGATATCATAACTTCTCATGTATCTATAACCTGATACAATAATAAAAATGACTGATGGACAGCAAAATTACTTTGAAAGACGTAGAGACATGCTGACACAATTAAGCCATGGCATAGATACTATGCAAAAAATTGTGAAAGCAATATTTTTTGGAATTTTGCCCATGCCCTGTTGTCCTGGATATGCTCTAGGCATGATCGAGGTGTCCAAAGAGTGAATATTTCAATACACTAGCTAAATATATTAGCATTTGTATTTGTACCAGTTCCCCTTTATCCTTTCTTATCTCCAAAGAATTCCAGTTACATTTCCCAAGAATGTTTAGCTATACATTCCCATTTTCTCTTTTTGATACACAGACTTTAATCTTGACTCAATTTAATGAAACATGTTTTTCTTTGTAAACTGGACTTCTGAATTTCAATTTTCAAATATGTTCCATACTTGAAACTTTTATTTTAATATCATTTATGCTTTCTAGATCATAATCTGAAAAGTAAGCTGTCAAGAATAATAACCTTTTCATGTGACTTCCAACAACCACTGGCTTAATGTAGTTACTCCAAGGCAGGATATTTAAATGGTCAGGCAGTCAACTTACATATGAAATATATTCTGACATTATTATTTTATTCATTTTCTTATTTCCTATTTTTTTCTGCCTTTCTTGGTGACCAAAGTTCTATGTAATATGTAGAGAATATTCACATAATGATATGCCTCTGTGTTACTCAGTATCCTTAGAAAGACAGAGACGGTGGTAGAGGCCCAGAGTCAAGAGATAGTATTTCAAATGAAATTGGACTTTCTTCTGGAATTCAATATCTTTGCAGTGTGTCATAATATGATTCTATTTTAAAGAAATAACTTGGCACCATGGTAACAGTATGAACAAATGTACAGAAATAAAATAATTATACTGTATGAAGGAGGCATAAACATCCAAGGAAGGAAAGTAAATTCATCCACATGGAATAGTTGTTGAAACCACAAAATAGGGCTAATGAAATCAGATTTCTTCATACTGAGATACTTTGTAACAAGAGTTAATAGAAACCGTACAGAGCCAGAGTCAAAAGGAAATGCAGTCACTTGACTGGTTCTGTAGAACTCAGACAACCTTGTTTCTAGGCGGATATTCTAGAACTTAAGTGAGAGACAATTGAAGGACAGAATTTACACTTGTCTTTGTTATGTGAGGTCTCAAATAAACATGTTAGTCCATGTAGGTGGCTGTTATAAACAATCTTGAATAAGGCTGCAACTACTAAGATCATGGGATCCAATAACTCATCCTTTGGTAAGCCATTCAACACTGAAGTTCTATGGAAAGAAGCAACTATATTTATGCATATTTGAACACACATGTACACCCACACATATATATGATAAGGAATCATGTTCTACATGCATGTATATAGAACATTAAAAAGACAAATGTGATTTTTGGATAATAATTTTATTTGGACAATGCTGCCAAATTATTTTTTCTTATGATGTTGTTAGTCATAATTTGAAACATAGTAGATAGGGCTACATGTTAGAACAAGAAGGCCAGATAGCAATTAGGGTAAAGAGATTAATAAAGATGATGAGACTATAGAGAAGGAAGGAGAACTTATCAAATATGATGTATGGCTATTTACTTAGAAGTGTCTATACTACTATGTGACTTTATACAAAATCATCAAAATATTATATTCTCTCAGGTGCTTTTGTCTCTGCAGCCACTTTAAAAAATAATGTAACAGGTGAAAAGAGAGTCTGACAAGGATTTTTGTTGTCAACTTCTCCTGTTACTTGGTTATGAGAGACTTACTATTAACTTAAGTTCATCCACAGACATACTAAATTAATAAATGATTCTTCAATCATGAATAAAATTTACACTGCATAGCAATTACCAAAAATGTGGTGGAAAAGCATGAAAAGCAGCACAGCACTTCAGGATTTGACTCCAAAGCTAGAAGTGCTGTCTTGAATGCTTTCTCCCCTGGATTTTGTTTTTTCCTGTGAGCTCCATGCATCCTATGAAGTGAGTCTCCCATAAGTGTTGATTATCCACTAAGTAATTGAGGCAGTTCTTTCACTCTAACCATGAGACCAATTTTCAACCTGAAACAGCTTTCTGCTGCCTCTCTTCAAAGGCGAAACAAAGACTCATAATAATATTTGATTTGCTATTAATCAAGTATTAAATGGAGTCTTATAGGTTATATAATTCAAATTACCATTACTGAAATTTAATTACCCAATCCACACACAGGCATCATTGATTTTCAGTTTAGGTACTATCTTAGTGACTGTTCTATTGCTGACCCCACTCCCAGCACCAACTTCTGTCTTAGTCCTTGTTTTATTGTTGTGAAGAGACAACATGATCAAAGCATTTGATTGAGTGCTTGACTACAATTTGAGCTGTTCAGTCCATTCTCAGCATTGTCGCAAGCATGGCGCTGGAGCAGTACCTGAGAGCTACATCCTGATCTATAGGCAGAGAAAGAAAAGGAGAGAGAGAGAAAGGAGAGAGAGAGAGAGAGAGAGAGAGAGAGAGAGAGAGAGAGAGAGAGAGAGAGAGAGAGAGGAGAGAGAGAGAGAGAGAGAATGAGAGAGCCCGCCCCCAGTGATACTTTCTCTAACAAGGCCAGAACTTCTAATCCTTCTAACGCTATCAAAGAGTTCCATGCCCTGGTGACTTAAGCATTCAAAAATATGAGACTATGGGAGACAAATATTATTCAAATCACAAGTTCCTTTGACAATTAAGTTCAGAAAACCAGAAAGTTACAAGACAATGCAGGCAATAAATCTCAGATTACTAATGATATAGGAGGGTTTGAAATGACTGCCCATTCATGATTTCATCCTAGGTAGTGTTGTATAGGGCTTCCTTGTCCTAATTTTGTCTTTCTTCTATTTAAATCACCCTTTAAGTAACTAGACTGTGATTTTCGCCCAATAGTATTGTTAGCATGTTGCAGGAGGAAAGACATTGGTCTGGATCGAGTTGAGGATTTTGGTCAAAGTGAATTTGTAACACTCTTAGCTGGGCAATTGTGATAACATATACAATGACAGGAACTTGAAGCATAAGAAAAAAAGTTGTGTCCTTTGTAGATTTAAAGGGAAATTTTCAGTTAAGAATAAACGTTGTTATTTTTTTAATATATGAGCTAGATACTCAAATGTGCTATTACTGTACAGTCATGCTCTTAAACTGATGGTAAATATGGTTTAAGATTAATTATGAAGGTGAAAAATTTGTATGTTTTGTGGGTTGTTAATAAGCTTAGCATGCACAGTGAGGATGTTGGTAAGACACTTGGCCATCCAATTCCTTGTGAAGACTGTTTAGGATGTTGCTGTAAGACTAAGGCAGAAAAGTCAGTAATAGTTTTACAAAATTGCAACCAGGATTGACTTTGGAAATAAAAACAAATCACAGCCAAACACCTGGTTATATTTACTGCATATTGAAATTCTGAGACTAATAACCTTCTCCTATTCTTGTTGTAAACTTTCTGTATCATCACGTAGGACTAATAAGTCCTACATAAAACATGTATATAGAGAAGGGGTCCTTAAGTTTTTCATGAAAAGAATATTTCATAGGTAACAGTAAAGTAGTTATTTTAAAAGGAACAAGTTAAACTACATAGGATTATGATAAAATAAAAATTGAAAAGAAATGATTTCTAAGCCTTGATATAGGTAGGTGTTGAATATTTGGCAACATGTATTTTATATTTACTATGGTGGTATGTTTTTCCTTTGGTGCAATTTAATACTTTCATAGTAGATTTTCACTGTAACTATCCTAGGAATCTTTAACTTCATTACTTAATAAATTTGTTTCTTTAGTCATCTGATAAAGTGTGGGGATACACTCAATAGGTTAAAAAAAGACCAAAGAAGCATAGGAATCATACACAAAACAATACAATGCTACAGATTTATAAAGCATATTTTTGTCTTAAATGCTAGGTCTAAATATATGCTCTAGATGACTAAGTTGTTTAGGTCTATAGCATGTATGTATTTTCCCAGTTAGGCAGCACTGTGTATGCATATAATATAGTTTTATTCCTGTTTTATTTAAGAACAAAGAAACAAGTTAAGGTTGCTAGTAACTCCGTGTTAGTAGCATATTTCTCAATTTCATATTTGTATTATTGAGGTTTTTGATATTTTGGTATTTAATACATATATGTATTTGTGTGTGTGTGTGTGCATGCCTGCATGCTCATGTCTCTCTGTGTCTAACTTTATTTATGAGATAAATATCTCTGAATGCTTATTATAGATATTAGCCCATACTTCTAAAAATCACAGGTACGTTCATATAAACATTGTTGTCCCAAACATCAACACTATTTTTGCCAAAACTTCTACTGCCTTCTTGGGGTTCATTGACTTTCTTTTAATTTCTGCACATTTTTTTTCTCTTATGTATTCTCCCATCTCCAACTGTTCCATTACTAGGTAGCATTCCTTTCCACTTAATATGTTTAGAGGGCTTAAAGAAAAACAATAGAACTGGATATAGAAACCTTTCAATAACATTTTTATTACCCTAATTTATTGCAGTCTGCAAGTGTAATTATTATCTTTTTTTCCTATATATGTGTATCATTGAACTTACCCAATACCATGACTAACAATAAATTATTAGTGGTATTTTCATACTTTAATGTTTCATGGGATTAGATAGAGGTTACAGAAGTATGAACATTAAATAGAATTTCATATAAATTAAATGTAATTAAGCAATATATGTGATAAAATTAAAACAGGTATGAAAAACTTTTACACATTTCTCCTGATTAATATGATGAAGAGTCATTTGAAATACAAAGGAAGAATTATTGATATTTTCCTAAGCCATTATGTAAAATCATAATTCCCTATCAAAACAAGGTACTTCTTATCTTTTTATTGACATGATTTGATTTATTTGCAGTGGAGACTATATACACGTACACATACACATAAGCACATAAACAATATTATGATGGCTCTCTGTGGCCATTATGTAGGTACTTAACTGTCAATTCATGGTTAGTTCCTGGGCTTTTGCTCACCGGAGTCCAATTCTGCCTAACCAATAATTATGCTACCAGTGTGCTACCAATACTCTGTAACCAATACACCAGTGTACTACTAACACACTGTAACGAGCCATTCCATGAGCTAAACACTCCTACATTTTAACCCATTCTCTTGTTCTTTCTGCTCCACCTGGGCTGTCCGCACCCAAACCATTTTCAGCCCTCCTTTTTGTTCTTACGTTTAGTTCTCCCTCTGATGGATTGACTCCTCCTGAAGCCTGGCCATTAAATACGACCACCATCTACAACGCACTCAAAAGAGAAGAGACAGACAAGCAGAGACACCTTCTCTACATCCTTCCCTTTCACTCCTTATTTCATAATGACAGTGCTGGAGACTCTGGGGCATGCGAAAATTACTTTCTTGCCACTGTGGCTGGAATTAACAATGTTTTTGTCTGCATGGCCACAGACTGGGATGTCCCGATACCAGAGCCTCCCTGAAGTGGTGATACCCTTGAGAGCACCTAGCACTTATAAAAGTATGGAAGCTCTAGGCTGGATCTCCTATAGCCTGCACTTTGGGGGCCAGAGACACATTGTCCACATGAAGGCTAAGAAGCATTTGGTGTCCAGAGCTCTCACTGTGTTCACCTACACTGACCAGGGTGCTCTTATTGAGGACCAGCCTTTTGTCCAGAATGACTGCTATTACCATGGTTATGTGGAAGGGGACCCTAAATCCATGGTTACTCTTAGTACTTGTCTAGGAAGCCTTCAAGGAATACTGCAGACAAATGGAGTCACCTATGAAATCAAGCCCAAAGTGCGCTCTGCCACATTTGAACATCTGGTGTATAAGATGGAAGACACACAGTATGCACATGGAGGTTGTGGACTAACTGAAGAAGAAATAGTAGAGCAATTGAAGTCTCAAGATAATGCTAATTCCACTCTGATGCGAAGTTCTCATACAGGATGGTGGCTCCACCGACAGTTTCTTGAACTAGCAATTGTGGTAGATTATGGAAGATTCATTTTTAGGAAAAGGAATGTGTCCATTGTGGAAATGGATGTATTCATGGGCGTCAATTTAGTAGATGATATTTATAGCTCAATTAGTCTTGATGTGGTTCTAACTGGAGTTGAAGTTTGGAGTGCAGGAAACCCCTACTCAGTAACTACCACACGTCATATGATGGAACAGTTTTGCAAATGGAAGAAATCCAGCTTCAATAGCCGTGTAGCTCATGACTCTGCACATATTATTGTGAAGCAGGATTTTTGTTTTAAGCATCTTACTGAGTCATACTTTTCTGAAGTATGTAATATTAATTTGAATTGTGGTTTAGAGTGCATTATGGATGATGGATTGGCTTCATTTAGAACATATGTGACACATGAGATTGGTCACACATTGGGAATGATGAATGATGATGGTAACAACTGCGCATGTGAGAGAAAAGTATGTGTAATGAACAAAAGGCTAATACCCTCAGATGCATTCAGCAACTGTAGTTATGCACAATATTTAGAGACTATTTCTAGAAAGAGTTGTTTGACCGATGTCCCAAACCCACAGGCTATTTTTATAAAGAAACGCTGTGGGAATGGTGTGATTGAAGACGAAGAGGAATGCGATTGTGGTTCCTTAAAACTGTGTGCCCAAGATGGATGTTGCTCAGAAAACTGCACTCTGGTATCTGGGGCAGAATGTGCTTCTGGGCTGTGTTGCCATAACTGCCAGTTTATGCCATCAGGCACAGTGTGTAGAGAACGTGTCAATCAATGTGATCTGCCAGAGTGGTGCAATGGAAGCTCTGCTGCATGCCCAGAAGATGTGTATGTGGAGGACGGGATCCACTGTCTGGGCAGGAATATCTGTTTTCAAAAGAAATGTAATAACCGTGATGATCAGTGCAGAAAACTTTTTGGCAAGGGAGCCAAGAATGCAAATAAGAATTGCTACCTAGCAGTGAACACCAAAGGTGATCGCTTTGGTAATTGTGGTAGGAAAGATAATAAGTATGTAAGATGTAGTTATAAAGATGCTCTGTGTGGGAGAGTACAATGTGAGAATATAGGAGAAGTTCCCCATTTAAGCAATCATTTTACTGTGCATTCAACTCAAGTTGATGGAAACAGCTGCTGGAGTACTGATTACCATTTTGGGATGAATGTACCTGATACTGGTGAGGTGAACGATGGTACAGAATGTGGTCCAGACTTTCTGTGCTTGGAAAGGAAGTGTGTCTTTATGCCACCATGGGAAGAATCTTGTATGCCTATGTTCTGCAATAAAAGAGGCATCTGCAACAATAAACATCACTGCCATTGTAATGAATATTGGGCTCCACCCAACTGTCTGAAAAAGGGCTATGGAGGTAGTATTGACAGTGGCCCACCTCCTGTAAGAAGATCACACAAAATGATTTACATCATAATTCTTATTTGGCTTTTGACTTTTATTGTATGTTCCTTCTTGTTACTTTGTTTTTTGTGTTTAGAGAATAAAAGATATGAGGAAAGAAGGAGATATATTGCATCTTTACCTAGGAAAAGAAAACATAAAGGTAAAAAGTCATCCAAGAAGGAAGAGGAAAATCTTGGAACAGAACTTGAGGAACAAAAGCAAAATGTTGAGAAGCTATCTGAGGAAGAAGAGGAAAGCTGAAATATGAGAAAGAGAATAAAATTCAAATGCTCTACAACAGAGACCTGAATGTCATAAAAGCATACCCCTCCAATAAACAGCAACATATGTTTACATCATGTTAGAAACAATTGCAAAAATGCAGAATTAAAAAAATACACTAAGTCCTAATGAAATTTCTCATTCTTTTCTGGAGTTCTAGTAGCGGAACATGACATATATCAAAAATTGTTGAGAAAAAATCCCAGAACTCTATTGTATTTCAAGATCATAAAGGTTATAACCATCAATAAAGGTACTTCTTAGCATATTCCCATTTCTCGTTAATTTAAAATTTTTAACTGCTTTGCTTTTTGCTGAATTAGTCTTCTGTTTGTGTTTACTGATCAAAGCAGAGTTAATTGATGGTGTGTCTGAGTTTGTGTTAGTTTCTTGTAGCTCAATTAGAAATCTCTTTTCCTTTCTCACGTGAAAAACACAATTGTACTTGCTTTTTTTCTCTAATTCTTCCTATTATCTTTATTTTGTTTTATTTTATATTTATTTTTGCCAATAGGAGTGCTACAGGAAGACTGGTAATCTAAAGGACCCATTGGAGAGAAATTGATGTCAGTGTTGCCTTGGCAAAAGCTGTAATTTTAAGTTTGTACATTATTGCTAAAGCTGTTAACAACTCCAGACAGGGGCTGGAGAGATGGCTCAGAGGTTAAGAGCAGAGGTCCTGAGTTCAATTCCCAGCAACCACATGGTGGCTAATTACCATCTGTAATGAGATCTGGCGCCCTCTTCTGGCATACATGCAGGCAGAATACTGTATACTTAATAAATAATTTTTTTTTAAAAAGGTGTGTGACAAACAACAGCAACAACAACAAAAACTCCAGACAAATGAAATTCATCAAATTTTCTTTGAACAAGAAAGGGATCATGAGTTAGTCACCCATTAAATCTTAATAGAGGTTCAAAGATCCACCCAGCAATGTGGGCAAGCAACAGAGATAAAAAGAGAAGCAATGTATGGAAATAGATTGGGTCCATCCAACCAGAAGGGTGCCTTATTTGACATAATGGGATAAGTAATTTGTGTTCTCCAGACAGGTTTTGAAGAGTTAGGAATTTTAGTTACTTGAATATTGGTTGCTCTGACTGGAGTTGCATCCCTCAGGCCAATGAATATGAAGTAAGGTTTGACTCTTTTCTTTGATGATTATTATATTAAATAATTTTAGTATAAGTGGCCTTATAAAAACTACAATATAAAATACAGTCTACCCTTTTTATCACTGAAATGCTTAATACTGAAATTAAAATTACTAAATAAAACATAAATTACAAAATTTTTGTTTAATGAACTTTATCATTATTACCTATGTCAGTTGAATATATCACAGACATTTTATTTTCTCTTAACTTCCAAATTTCAAAATCAAGTTAAATAAAGAAATATTACTTACCTTACATTTTATTTCTGTGCATGATTATTTATATAATTATTATAATCTTGGTTTCAGTACAGTAAGTAACCTTAAAAGATGGATGGAAGTTAAAAAGAGGTGCCTAAAGTTTAGTTTATACATGGTTTGCAGTGGTTGGAAATGATAAGCTTTAGACATTTGAGTAGCTAGGGAGAGGTAGGACCAAAACTACTGGAAAAGAAAAGAAGTTTTACCCTCTACATACTATGCGTCAGGGTCTTGTTAATATTAAAAGCATTTGCTGGGCTTCGCAAACACCTCTTTTCTTTTACTTGAGCATGAAGCTTATATTTACAAAAATAGAGAAGGATCCTACTCAGGAGTATCTGAAAGCTTCCTGGTGAATCATAGTTATTAGATAAAGAACAGTACAAATCTAAGAGGAAAAAAAATCTTGAAACCAATTGTCACCTTTTACAAGTAACTCAGTGTGTGAAAACATGTCTTTAGAATCAGTTTTATCTACTTTAAGCCCTAGGTGGCTTGAAAAGCAAAACTATTTTAAAGCCACAGAGGCCATTCAGGAAAATTGCTGCCTGGTTTTGCTTTATCCACATGCCCAGAACACTCAGTTCTCACTTCAAAATGTAATTGTATTTTATTCCAAAGCTTGATATCATCTTATTAAAAACAAAACTTTTAAGGAGATGATGAATATAGAAATTATTTTCAACATCGTGTCTATTAAAAAAAGAGATGCAGATTGTAATTGCAATGGCAAGTAAGTCTGAATAGTGTTTGCTGGGTCACTGAAGAGTGGACACCCATGGAGAGATAGGAACTGAAATGGATGGCTTTTACTGACATAATATAGTAGACCATTCCAGCTTTCTTCCGAGTCCTTGAATAACACTGGTACTTTTTAACATCTGTTTATGTTTCTGGAAATCATTTCCCTTTATATATTGAAGAGCTAGGCTTATATCTTCTTTCCAAAATCATATATTTATATGCAAAAACAAATACACATGTATATACACATATATAGACAAATTTCTGTAAGAATGAATAGATGTGAGAGTTTAAAATTTTTAAAAGCTATAAAGGGAAATAATCAATGTTTATTTAATAGAAAGCACAAAATACTTCATTTGTATTTTCAGTGGGTCATTTGGGTGAATTCACAGATCTGTCAACTAGAAAATCAGTTAAAATAAATATTTTCTTAAGGTCACTTGTATAAAGGTTTTCCAATAAAAAAAGCACCAGACTCATTTGGACATAACAAAACAGATCAAAAGCAAGACATATAAAAAAGAATATGATAGACAATAAAAAATTGAGGTTGGTGACACGTGATTACAATCCTAGGACTATAGTCGGACGGTAGTACCATGTATTCAAGTCAGCCAGGAGTATACAGTAACAGACTAGTCTGTGCTCTTCAGACTATGTCTCAACTAAACAAAAAAAATAAAATAAAAAGAAAACCAACCCAACGAATGATGTTCATATAGTCAGCATCCTAAGTGAATAACACAGAAAACTCTGTCCTACATTGGGGTACATTCTTTCGATGCCTTTGATAATAGTTCAGATTTTTAAATTTCTTCAATTTTTATTTCATTTTATTTTCTCTAACATTTCCACACATCATCAAGAAAGATTTCACAGGTTATAAATACACATATCAAAATATCCTCTCCTCTCCTCTCCTCTCCTCTCCTCTCATTTCAGAAAAAATGTTTAATTCATTAAGAAATTATTATTTTCTTTTAAAATTCTCAGTTTTAAAGAATAACTGAAAGTTCTTGAACAATGATAAAAAGCCCTAAAATTCTTTTCATGCTAAGAAATTCAACTTCTTGATTATACATGCTAGTAGCAGCTATTTATATTTGAACTGGTAGAAATTTATGCAGATTTTCCTCTGACTTAAAACAATCTATTGTCTGAACATTTTAAGATATGTTAAAGTGTTTCCTTATGACATTATAGTATAACTCAAATTTCATCAAAGTGATCTTATTTTAAGCTATACTTTTGTACTTTAAGCTTCTTTATGTCTATTTTGTTAAGACAAAAAAGTGGGATTTATTTGTTTTTGCAGAAAATAACTTTTAACATTAGTAAACGTAAGTCTAACTTAAAGTTGGCCTGTACATATTTTATTATTAAAATTACTAACTTACTTAGTATTAACATTAATTATATATTAATATACTTTAAAGATAGGTTTTGTAGTTTTTTTTTTAAATAAAAAGTAAAGGTTTCTTCATTTTAAAAAAAAACACTGCAATTACAGTTAAAAAGAGAGGCCATGAATCTGAAGCAGAGTGGGAAGAGGTATATGGAAATGTTTGGAAAGAGAAAAGGGAAGGAGGAAATGTTCTAATTAAATTATAATCTCGACAAAAAGGACTTAAAATATATACTGCCATGGTAATCATATTTTGAAAGGTGTATTACAGCAGTCCCTCCTTTTATGGGATTTTACGTCAGTTACTCATGTTCAATCGTGGCCAAAAATAATTATAAAAATTTCAGAAACTCACAAACTGTAAATTGCTGTGATGAGTATTGTGATGATCTGCATTCCACTCTGAACCACCCATCTGTTCAGTGTATCCACAGTGTACATACTACTCATTTGTCCAGTGTATTCACAGCGTACATAATACCTATTTGTCTAGTGTACACACGGTGTACACACTGCCATTTGTCCAGTGAAATCACAGTATATATACTACTAACAGTATGACAGCTGATAGAGAAGGGAGGAAGGACCAGAGTCAGAGATAATACGCAAAAGAGAGAGATTATATTATCTTAATTAATATATTGCTATAGCTGTCCTTTTTATTATTATTCTTACTAATTTTTCATCGTATATAACACGCATCTGATATCATAGGTATACACATGCATAGATGAAACATAATGTGTATAAGGTTCAGTGCTCTACAGTTTCAAATATCCCTGTGGAATCTTAGAACAGATTTCCCAAGGGTAACTTGGGAAGACTGTATTATGAATGTTTTGTTCACATTAATAAATTGAAAACAATTCATCTTATTGCTATACTAAAATTAATAAAACCTGGAAGATATAAAAATGTAAGTGTCATTTAATAGGATTCATGGAGGAATGACTATTATCTTAAAAGTGAATTTTTACTTATACAGATATACTTTTAAATATTGCACATGTTCTTCATGGAAGTTCATAAAAGTTTTATGTTGCAATATGTAGCAATGCATGAGTAAAGACTATAATTTTCTACATCTTACAAAATTAATTGGTAACTCTGATGCCATAATTTTTATGTGACTTTAGCCATAAGATGAAAAATAATTTAGATTTAAACCAAAAATTCTAGAAAATACATTTCTCTTTCCATTTCATTGCTCTCACCTTGATATTTGGAAGAAAATCAAGAAATCATTTTTTTTTGTTTGAATTACATTCGTCTTTCTTTTTGTTTTTCTCTGAGTCTGTGAAGCCCTGGAGAAAGCACAAAGAATAGAAATCAGGCAAGAAAGCAAAAAAAAAAAAAAAAAAAAAAAAGAAAATTGGGCAGACCACATTTTTCAACACAAAATAACCCCCAAAGACTTTATTCATTGACCTTTTCTCAGTTCTTTCCCCAGTGGATGTTCACACCACAGAATTTTTTTATTGAATTGAAGTTTCAGATCCCCTCAACTGAATCTTCACGAGATGGCATCTATTGAGTTTGAAAAGACTGCACACACAAGAAGAATCAACAAGACAAACAAAAGACACCGCAGAAACGAAGAATAAGTACACAAAGTACACAAGTGTATTTATTACATTTTGCAAGCACTTTGTTCTACATTTCAAAAACGCCACCATCAAGCTGTTGGCACATTTATGTACAAAACAGATTACTTGTAATGCCTGCTACAAAGCACTCCGTGAAAATACAAACCCTAAAACCGGAAATGAAAGCCAAAATGTCAACATCGTTACACAAATTTAAAAGACAGTTTTAAAAATCATCACAAACTGTAGACACAGAACTGAAACACTATAATATAGAATTTAAAGAAGCCCATTAATACTTCTGCTGAATATCTTTAATACTGCATATATCAGAAAAATTGTTGAACCAGTAAGATAATCTAAGTGTTAAAAAAGCAAAAGGACCCCCAAATTAATATTACAGAATGCATAATCATGCCACAGATAACGCTAGTAATACCCCCTACCTACTACAAGAACTTGTAAAATTACTGATGATGCATGACTAGTAGTTGTACAAAGATTGTTTCACTCAATAAATTTTATTGGGAATGCACTTACACTGAGGGAGGATTTCACAATGGTCAAATCAGTGCACAATACTACCTAGGTTTATACACTGACAAAATCTCTTGTCAGGCTACATCATTATTTTAAATGAGACTTTACAGCATTCTTGTAGCATTAGAAATAACCAAAAGAGAGTCAAGGTTAAAATAAACACCAAATTTGGTCCAGTAACACTGATTGTTTTTCTTTTAAAATTTGTTTGATATAGGTACTTCTTATAAATGAATATGAATGAACATTCGGTTAAAATGACTTACTTGAAATAAAAACACAAATATATCACTACACTCCCAAACAATACATTCTATAGTGGCCTCTGACCACCCTTTAGAAAACACTACAGGTAAACCAACATAAATTGGAAGGCTGCAAGCAAAGCTATTATATTAATGGAAGTCTTTTCAAATATATCATACACATTTTAAGAAATAGCTTACGGAGGTGCAATCCATTAAAAGTTTTAAGTGGGTTAAACAAGTCTTGAGGGGTTAGTGTGCTTATGTTCAATATACCACCTTCATAAAGGTAATTAATTTTCCACATTAGCATATTAAAAGATCCAATCCAGCCACTGCATAAATCACAAAAAGATCATTCTCCAACAGTCCACAGTAGTTATTTCCATGATAATTGTTTCTACACTAAACTTTAAAAGGTAAGCCTGGTGTCACAATCTTAGAAAGGCAACTGGCCATGCATTAGCATCACTGTTTCTACATGCTCACAACATAAACATGAGTAATCAGAGAAATACCTTTTAAGTACATTGAGAAAAAAAATACAATGTTAACAAAGATAAGAAGCACTTTTTTTTAACCTACCCTTATAAATTTAGAAATTGCACCTTAGATTGATGAAAACATTAACCAGGGCCTATAGCCTTGTGGCCACTGATCTCCAGACTAGATTTCCATATTTCAAGAAGAGTCATCGTGATGCCATCTCTGTCTCTTGTTCATAATGTACAATGGTCCCTTTGAAGGTTACCTGTAGTTGAACTAGTTACCGAAATCAAAACTAAAAAGTATAAAAAGCCATTTTCTTTTCAAAACATAAGAAACAATGCAAAAAGTGTTATGTGTGATATGTGGGAGGCGATTAAAAATCAAACAAATATTTGCATTTGACGATGTTAATATCTTTGATCTTACAGAACTACTAAATCAGTTTGAAAATTAAAAAAAAAAAAAGACTGAATAGGAGCTTGTAGAAGAGATCTGGTTATTCCAATTGAACAAATTAGGAGACTGAATGCTTAACAGGAAAGAGTTCCACTCAGGTGATTCGTCAGTCACCCTGCCTATCTTTGATGAGAAGCACTCGCATTTTGCTTTTCACAGGTTGGAGGGTTGGATGGCCCTTAATTAAACACCAATGCATTTGAATGGTAAGGAACAGAGAAACGTATTTATGTATATGCGTTGAGCCGCTCTTTGGAGCGAGTGGAATGAATGTCATGAAGCTCTTGCTCCTCCTTCGATTTGATGTCTTCATACTTCTGCATCCGGCAAGCATCTTTCACGTAGGCCCAGTTGGCAGACAGAACCATAAGGTAGTGGACCTGACAGAGATAACATCATTTATACTGGAAGTCTGGTCACTACTAGTATATTGTTGCTATAATGAAATAAATAACCAAACTATGTATTTATACAGGAAAAGTTCATATTTTAAAAATACATAACATTTGTGTGATAAGGACACTATGGCTAAAATTTATTTCCTCACTCAGCTAAATATCTCTTATTCTTTTTCAACTCTGAAATAATCCAACTCTGATTATAAATGTTCTTTAATGTTTCCTGTCTATGCTATCGTCATTTACCCATATCCTAATACTGCATGCTTCATATTCATGTATCTGTGAATCATGCTGTATAATACATAAGCAGAACTACTCTCTTACACAATTCATATTTTGAATTTATATTGTGCTAAGAAGAATGCTTTCAGAAATTCTAACAGAAACTTCTATATTTAATTATCAAGCTAATTTTCATCATACTGATTTTTGATTGCCATTATATGGCATTAGGTACTACCGGATAAAACATATTTTGTCACATGGATCTTCTGTATTAGTAGATACTCACAATTACCAGGACGGAATTATGTTAAAAAATGAAGCACATAAGCTAAGCCTGGTGGTATAGGCCTGTATTCACAGCTACTCAGTAAGCTACAGAGCAAGGATCACATTTTTAATGTCAACCTGGACAAGAGTTCAAAGTCAGCTTAAGCACTTTAGTTAGATACACCCCTCACCTAGTTTAGTGGTCAAATGCTTGCCTAGCATTCACAAATTCCTAAGTCCAGTCTTCATGTGCAAAATGAAAGTTTTAACATGATAATTTTTGATGGATGAGTTAATAACTAAGTTATAACTTCTTTGAGATTAAAAATGTAGAAAATGTGTTTTATTAAACATTTAGAAAATAAAATACTGAGTAACTTATTGCTCAGTCACAAATATTATCAAAGAAAAATAGACTATCAATTTTGGAGGGAGGGGTGTTATGGTTTGAATAAGAATAACCCCCATATGTTCATGTATTTGAATGCCTGGTCTATAACTAGTGAAACTATTTGGGAAGGATTAGGAGGTGTGGCCTTGTTGGAGGTGGTGTGTCACTAGGAGTGAGCTTTAAGGTTTCAAAATCCCATGCCATTTCTAGTTAGTGCTCTCTCTGTCTCTTTCTGTCTCTCTGTGTCTGTCTCTGTGTCTGTCTCTGTCTCTGTGTCTCTCTCTGCCTATGGATGAGATGTTAAGCTTTTAGCTGCTGCTCCAATGCCATGCCTGCTTGCCTGCTGCCATACTCCTTGCCATAGTAGTCATGGACTCTAACCTTTTGGAAAGGTGAACCCCCCCCAACCCCCCAATTAAATGCCTTCTTTTATAAGTTGCCTTGGTCATGGTGTTTTGTCATTTCAATAGAAAAGTAACTAGGACAGGGGGCATGGGAGGTGTTTGATGGAGGGTCACTAGAAGGGGCTTGAGGGAAAAAAGGGTAAGGGTAAGTGATGTAATTCCATTTCAATTAAAAATTAATAAAAAAAATCACAAGACATTAGACCAACTGATACTAGAAAAGTACAGATACACATACATAATAAAACTACTCTAAATACAAAATACTACAGTGTATTATGTGTTTAATTTGTAGCAAAATATTAATTAATTGATTGTAGTGTTGGTGATCCACCCAAGGTCTTGTGTGTGCTAGGCAAGTATTCTGCCACTGAGCCAATATTTGTGACACCAAAATGTAGAAAAAAAAGTGTAATCTCCTTTGTCATGTTTTTAGAATACTCCATTTCTTTTGAAATTTTACACTTTGTTTAATATAAGCTGTAAGCCTCTTGAGAGAAGAGGCTTTAGATGATATTCCTGAGTGCTACACTATAGCTCTTACATTATGAAAGTTGAGAAGCTTTGTGTGTGTCAATGTGTATGGATCAAAGAAAGCTTCCAAGTGCTCAAGTTTATGTAAAATTTTGATCACGTAATTCACCATGAAATGATATGAAGTCTGATAAAAGAAGAAAATTCTGTTACTGTACTAACACTAAATATAATAATAAAATTATATTATATTTAGACACAATCCAGGACTATAAAGATAAAAAACAATGCATGATCCTATTCATAAGCTCAATCTAAAAGTTCAAATTGTGGTATGGTAAAAAGTAGAATGGCCCATGGTTTAAGGAGAATATAGGGGGAGATATTGATTAAAGGACACAAAAATTACTGGATAGGAGGCATATATGATGAACAGATCTGTTCTCTGATATGGCGAATATAGTCAGTGATTGTATATTGTATCCTTGAAAATCACTTGGAAAGTAGATTTGTCTTTTCCCCCAAAAAACCAAATGAGGTAATATGCATGTTCATTAGCTTTAATTTGGCAATTTCACATTGCAAAGACTTCCAAAGCTCTTAATGAGATACATATATTGAGTTTTTGTCACCTTCTAAAAGTAAATAATTTACATGAAACAAAATCAAGTGCTATTTAGAATAATTAGCAAATGTGTAATTTAAGATGCTCAAAACCTTTCTCTTTGTCATGAGAGAAAATATTATCCCTAAATTATGTAATTTATTAAACATATATAAGTAAAATAATAAAAAGAAACCCAGACCATTTAGTTCTGAAGCTGGGGAGAAGCTCTAATGTCAGGCTGTTGCTGCCCTGCCCTTGGTGAAGGGACTATTCTAGCATATGGTCCTTCTTAATGTGCCTGCAAAATAATTGAGTAGAGAAACTTCTGACTTTAATACAAATCCTTGTAACTCTGCCTTCAATTACAGATGATGTCATCAATATTTTGATAGGATAGAAATCATCTGAATTTTCTCATCTATTTTATGGAAATAATGATGATAGCTATATGGTGACTACAGAATGAGATTGTATAAAGAACTGCTGTTATAAATATTGAATGTGCTTGTGTACATGAACCATTTAAGTAATTAAATGGAGGAAAATTTAAATAAATATGCTCTTCATTCCAGAAACAGTAGTGGTAGTTATGTTAACCCTGCCTCCTATGACCTAAACTATTTTCCAGTGGAGAAGTCATAATTACTGTTGCCAATCATTTATGATAGTTCAGATTTATAGAATGACACTGGCCAGAGAGAATTCACCTTGAAAGTATGTTTAATATTTTAACACAATTTTCTACATTCTTTCTATTCAAAATAATATTTGTAGGGCCAGTGAGATGGATCAGTGAGTAAAGGAGATTGCTGCCAAGCCTGATGACTCAAGTTCAAATCCCACAAGCCATATGGTAGAAAAAGAGAAAACATCCCTTCAAACTGTCCTCTGACCTTTATACATCCACTCATCTGGCCCTCTGGCTATCCACTTCCAAATAAATCAATACATATATTCAAAAAACTTTTCCGTCTTTTAAAAAAATCAGATTTATTTTTATTTTATGAGTTTTTTCTACATGTATGTGTACCACATGAACAAATGGTGCCTGTGGAGGCCAGAATAAGGTGTCAGATGTCAAATATAAGCTATCATGTGGATAATAGGACTTGAACCCAGCTTCTCTGGAAGAGCAACCAGTGCTCTTAACCACTGATCCATATTCCCAGACCCCTTTCTTACTATAATGACAATAGTATCTTATATGGAAGTTGTATGAGAAACAAATTATGTATTCATGCAAATAGCTTTGTAATTCAAATGGTTAAGTCAATCATTGAGCTGTAAGGGGCTCACCATAGCAATAACTGCTGCTCCGGCTCCAGCAAGTGCCACAATGAACAAGTGGAAGGTCATGTTCAGCTGCAAAAACAAAACAAAAATCCAACAGAACAGAACAAAACATCACACACACACACACACACAAACCCAAGTTGAGTCAGTTATACAGAGGAGAGATTGGGACTGACACTATCATATAAAGATGACTTAGCATATCATTAATAAGAGTGAGCTCTTGACCAGTCATGCATTTTATGAACAACAGCATTAAGATATCCTTTCTCTTTCAAATCACTTAAATCATTTCAACTGAATCATTTTATGATAATTACATTATAAAGATGAGACTGTCACTGAAAATGATGGATTTTACATTATGGGTTTAACAATGTAAAGTAATGATAACTCTTTATAATTTTCAACCTTTACTAAAATGTATTTCTGGAACACCTCAAGCATTTTAAATAACTGTATTTAAATATGCAAAATAGTCTTTATACTTGTTCTCTAGTAGCCTGCATAAAACAACTGCAAGCAAAACAATCTCTGATCGGAACAATCAAAATATATTTAACTACAATACATAATTGCAAGTAGAAAAGTAGAAAACTATATGCTTTGATATTTTCAAAATTAGAGTGTAAAAACTACTCACCTCAGTAGATTCACACATTCTCAAGAAATTCTCAGAGACAGTACAAATTTTCTTTTCCTCTCCAATTGTCACAATCCCTGGAGTATGTAGAAAATTATAGGTTAACTTTAAATATATGTTAAAGAGCCTCAAGAGAAAAATCTTTTGGCTGTTCAAACCTCAGCAACTTTCATGTTAAATTGATTTTAGCCATACTGTAAAAAGTTATTTCTCAGCTTTTATTGTCCATAATAACTGTGTCTAGAATTATGAATATGAGCTATAAAATTAACTCAGCAATTTAAAACATTTTTTCATGAGGACTGAACTTAATCTATCCACCGGATTGTTCAGATTTGATTGTAGCTGGTTCATTGTTTTGGTTCATTAATGTGATGGTGGGAGCATTGCAACTATTTTAGTAATTATGCCCCAGACTGCACTAAGTCAGCAACAACTTTTTGTTCAGCTTATTCAAGACGTTTGTTAGTTTATATAGACATATTGCTCAATGAGAGTCCCTTCTTATGATATCAAATGCAGTGCTAATAACAAATGGGAATTAGAAAGTGCTATTTCACTCATGTTCGCACTTGCCTGTTGATTCATATACCAACTACCCAGAGGAATTTTCAAATACACATATTTCTAGACACATCTTTAGCACAGAATCTGTGAAGTTTAGGTCTGGAGTAATTGTTGCAAGCAAATCGGGAAACAGCTCAGGAATAAAGTGCTTGCCTTGCAAGCACAATGATTTGAGTTTGATCCCCAGGATCTATATTAGAAAAATGTGGGTGTAGTGAGACTGAGAAGGTGGGGACAGGCAGAGCCCTGAGGCACACTGGCTCAATAGACTGATCTACCTTTCCGGTGTCTGAACAATGAGTAAACCTGTCTACAAAACAACAAGAAATGAGGAACTGGACAGTGTCTGAGAAATGACACCCAATGGTGTCTTCTGGCCTCCACATCCATGCACACATCTAAGCATGGAGGAACACATTCTCTCTCTCTCTCTCTCTCTCTCTCTCTCTCTCTCTCTCTCTCCAATAGTACTTAGTAAGTATGAGCTTTAAATGCTTTAAATGTATTTATTATTGTGTAAGAGTATGATTTGTGTGTGTTTGTGTGTATGTGTATGTACCAAACTGCATGTACCACAGGGTACATGTGGGGATCAGAAGACAACTGTGTGGAGTTGGTTCTCTTCACCTACCTTTGCATGGGGATAAAACTTAGATTGATATGTTTTTGTGGCCAGACCTTTCTACCTTCTGAGTCATCTCTCTAGTCCTTATTCCCTGGCTTTCGATCTCCTTTTAGGGAATGGAAGTAACTACATCATACTATCTTTGGGGTTTTCTTTCTTTGAGAAATATTGAAGTATTAAAAATACAAGAATAAAACAATACATGATAAATTATGGACATCTTAATATCTAATCTTTTAGCCTGTGATGTCCCTTGCTTAGTCTTAGTATGTGTATGTATATTCATACATTCTTATCTTTATTTTAATATTTTAATCAATTATTTGATAACTACATATTTTAATCATATTCACTCCTCTTCTCTCAGCTCCTCCAAGAAGTCCTACCCATTGAACTTTGTGTCCTACTTCTTTTCTAAACTCATCACATCAAATTTGTACTGCCCGTATACTTGGGGTATGTAGCTATAAACAGGCATGCAGTCATGCTACCAGTGGGTACACACTCAATGAAAACTTACCATCTCTCTTTCAGCAGCTATAAATTGCCAAGACCTCCTTAGCTGAGGGTGAGACTTTTTTCCCATACCTCCCCTTCACACTGGCATTTTGTCTACCTTAAGCTTGCACGAGTACTGTGAATGCTATCACGACTGCTTTGAGTTCATACACACACACACACACACACACACACACACACACACACACACACACACTGGAAAACACTATTCTTGTAGTAATCCACTGCCTCCCACCCTTAACAATCTCTCTACCCCCAGAGGTGGTATGATATGGGTATTGCATGTAGGGTTGAGCATTCTGCAGTATCGTATATTCTGTACATTGACTAGTTGTGGGCCTCTGCGTTAATCTCCATCTACTTAAACAATGAGATTTTCTAAGGAACTTGGTTACTGGCTTGCTTCTCACAGTCTACCCTGTTGTGAGTCACTTATCTATGGGTATAGCAATCCATTATTCAATACTTTGCATCCATGAACTCACAGGAGCCGTGACTGCATGTGCAAAGTCTTCAGAATACCAAGCCAGCCAAAAATCCCATTATGGTTGAAGGAAGAGTTCACAAAGTCCCACTCCTAGCTGAGGAGCTATTAGTAATTTTGATGGCTGTTGGTGGAGGGAGAGTCAGGGTTTTTTGTTAGCTTGTTTTGATACAGTTTCTGATAGGCCACTCAGGCTCCAAGGGATGGCCATACACTTGTGTATATAGTAGTAGCACTAACTATACTCAGTGGGTTTAAAAAAATTGTTCATGTTGTCAAAACCACTATGAATTTATATGGACAAGTGCTCTGTAGTGTCTAGGAAACATTGTTGCCTCATAATGATCCACTACCTCTGGATCTTACAAACTTTCTGGAAGTCACAGAAGTTGTGATAATAACATCCTATACAAGACCTGCACATTTCTCAAAGCAGTCATTTAAAAAGTGTACACAGAATTGGAAGGAAAAATAGTAGCAGATGGTATGGAAAGAAGATGGAAGGAAGAGTGTAGGGGTTTGACCAAAATTATATTATACTCACCTTCTTACTTTCCAATGTTTGGTAGTCAATAGTGTTACACAGAGTTGATTATCCTTTCATCCCACATGTTCTTTCCATTTTGTTTGTAAGAGCTATAGCTGTCCATTTCTCTATGGCTTACAACCCACTACTTCACACACTTTCTTTACTTTATCATTGAGGAAGAACACTGCCCATCAAAAGAATGCTGACCCATCAAGTATTCCTGGAAGCATGCACATTCATGAAAGACACCTCACCCTGGATCTAGTTCAGTAGTGGCAGTTTTATAAAAATAAATAGGGTTTAAGAATAGTATTAACAGGTTTACCAATAAAAATAACTTCACTACAGCTCAGATTAATCTGAATCTCAGATCAAGAATGAATAACATCTGTATAATTATGTCTCATGCAATTATCATGGACTTCTACTGAAAAATTATTACTTGTTTACCTGGAATCCAAATTAAATTAGGCATTTGGTATCTTATCTGTCAGCCATGAAAGAGCAGTTATATCTCATTCAAATTTTACTTTTTTTTTTTTTGGTTTTTTGAGACAGGGTGTCTCTGTGTAGCTTTGGAGCGTGTCCTGGAACTCACTTTGTAGCCCAGACTGGCCTCAAACTCACAGAGGTCAGCCTGCTTCTGCCTCCCGAGTGCTGGGATTAAAGGCATGTGTCACCACCGCCTGGCCTCAAATTTCACTTTTCGGAGTGGGAAAATGAAATGAAAGCATTGAGTTTGAGCCAGCAAGGGTCGAGTTTTCATGCAACTATTCTGTCATGTTCTACTATAGTGTCTTTCCTTGATATGTGCTCACAAGCCTTTTGATTCCTAGACTACAATCTCAGTAGATGCAATAGTAAGATTCCCTCTGGCTCTTCACACACAAAGCACATCTTCCTGCCCCCCAAATTTATATCAGAATACATGGAGCCTCAGAACTTCATCTGGACAGATAGTAGAGGGGTTGCTTTGGAACTTACACTGTAGCAAAAGCATAGCTAGACTGCACCCTATTAATCTGTCCATAATATCCCCACAGAGCCTTCATATGTTCCTCAGAAAAATATTCTTACTATGCTGAGGTATGGTGAAGCTTCAGTAGAGAACATTACTTGGAGCATCCACAAATGTGAATTAATTTTTAAAAATGCTATTTATTTTATGATAATGAGTGTTTTGTCTGCAAGTATGTACTGCATTATGAGCACGCATGGTACCCATAGAGTTCAGAAGAGGGTATTAGATCCCTTGGAGCTGGAGTTAGGGATGGCTGTGATCCAATTTTGCTATCTATATAAGAAAATGAAAGCAATTGTCTACATACTTATGGGAGTTCAGCATTTTAGCATATTAAAACACTTAGAATAGTATATAAATGATTATCCTAATACATTTGGCAGTTGAAGCCTGGATATTGGAGAAATAGAGAACGAGATACATAAAAGAAAAATCCTGTTGGAAAATCTCATTTTAACAAAGGGTATGACATAAAAAACTATGATGTGCATTGAAAAATATTTTTCTTTCATGTGTATAATTGTTTTTCCTACATGGATGTCTGTGCACTATGTGTATACAATGCCCTCAGAAGCCAGAAAAAGCATCATATTCTCTGGAAATAGACTTACAAGCAGTTGTTAGTCAATGCGTGTATGCAGGAAATGGAACCTGGGTCCACTGGAAGAACAACTAGTACTCTTAACTACTGACTGACTCAAATCTCTCCAGCCCTCTATGCAAATTTAATTCATTTTTTATTCAAGTATTTATTTTAAAACATTAAAACAAACACGTAAATATTTAACGTTATAAATAATTATCCAACATAAGGAAGAATGATAATTATTGGTACATGAGGTTTAAGCCTTAAATAAAAATAAATAAGGCCTAGAGCATGGCATGTGGTAGAGCATTTGCCAAGAACATGAATAAGGCCTTAGGATTCAATCTTTAACAAGTCAAGAAAAACAAAACAAAATAAGATTATTTCCCTCCTGTTCCTCCTCTTTCCCCACCTCGAACATCCTGTAACTTCATCATTTTTTAATGGTAACCTTTCTTTTCTCATCTTAGAGGACAATGAAATATGTCTTCCTTGGTGATCTTCATACTAGATATCTACCTCAATTTGTACAGTTAACCATGAATCAAGGAAATTAGGACACAGATATCAGATCTAGTTGGAAAAGAGTACTGAAATCAGGAAAAAGAAACCAGTTTTGATCTGCTAATTCAAGGAAACATGTTTTGACAGCATATTCATATATAAATGTGTATGTATAATGATAGCAATTTCCCTTCACTCTTGAATTCCTACCTAGTTAAATTTACAGAATGTCCTGAAGTGCGTAGTTAGATAAATTTATCTCTGAGGTAGTATACCCGGGTGGTTCCAAAGCAATTTTTTTTTTAGAGGTAACTAATCAAAGTCTTTTTTTACTTTGAGACGCACTATCTACCTACCAAACTGACGAAGGTCCAAGCAGAGATTGGCTCCCTCCACTAGTGTGGTGTTTCGGCAGATGGTCCATAGGTTGAAGTACATGTACACTGGCAGTGAGGTGAAAGCTGTGACACCAAGCCAGGCCAACATGAAGAGGTATGTTAGCATGATAAACTGCAACAGGGAAAACAGGGAAAGAAAAATTTGTAAGCTACTGACGCACAATTCTGCTTTCAATCTTCAAAGCAAACACACACTGCTTAGAATCTGTGCATAATCACTCAAAAGAATGCTGTTAGGAGTTATATTAGAATATAAGAATTTGAGTTTTCCTCACAAATTCTTCATGAGAAGTGATTTGTAAAAAGACTTATGGTCTTTCACACCAACTAATTCTTTCTCCTTCGCTTATTGATCAAAGCCATAGAATATTCTATGTGGAAATACAGACACATGTGGGTCTTAAAACACAATTGACTACCATGCGTGGTCAACATTTTGCTTGTCTCTACCAGAGAAAGGGAGTGGTTATGTATTGTGTGCCTTTCTTTTTTTCTTTTTTTTTTCTTTTTCCTTCCTGGAGTGTATAACATGAAGCACAGTAATCGATGCATCCACTGTGTTGTGTTGACATGAGGACCAAGTCATAAAGCATTGTCTATCTGCCACATCATTCCATTCACACCAAAGTTAGAAATGTCTGCTAAGCATCACAGCATATTGCAAATCACAGACATGACAAGGTCTGTCCCTCAGTGCACTGCCTGGTACACTGCATACTGCTTTCCTGCTTAGTTCCGGCATGGAAGGCAAAGATCTATTCTCTTATTTAAGGTTGGCTGTTATTTTCGTGTGTTTGCATGTGAGTGTCGGGGAGAGCATGCTGCAGCACATGTCTAAAGGTAGGAGGACTACTTTATAGGGTTGATCACCTCACTGTTGTAAGCATTCCAGAGACTTAATGCTGGTTCTCAGGCTTGCATGGCAAGCACCTTTACCCACTAAGTCTTTCATTATTCAATAAACGTTGATTACATTCATTACAACCTTATCTTAAATATCACATTTCTTTCACAAAAGGGGAACAAATGGCATACCATTAAAAACACAGTCATCTTAACACTAGCTGGGCTCTCCTTCAGGCCTCTATTTCCACTCTTATAAAGTGGAAATAATAACTCTAAGTAGACCTCATACATCCCAGACAACCTTAAAATGAGCTGATATGTGTGAAACATTTAATAAAGGAAATGGAATATAAGAAGCTCTGACAAACTCTTAGCTGCTTTTATTATTGATGATATTATTATCATTTTTACCACCAGCATAATGTGTTTCAATTAAGTCAGTCTATATAGAATAAGTGAAACATATTTATTTTTATGTTGGGAGAAATTAAAATAATTACAACTACTTGGATAGGCAAAGTTATTCAAAATTCATTTATCTCAGCAGAAAAAAAAGTCTTATGGAATTATTGGAAACAATTTTAAATGTGAAGATGTCCTGATAATAAAACTCTTTTGGGGGAAAAGAGGCTTGCTGTTGCAACATTTTCATTATTTGGAACTAATGCTCCCCTCAATAGTGTTTTGTCTGGGGACAATAAATGTGAGAGAGTATCATAAAACAGGGCTATGTATGTGAAAGGAGGCTGTATAATTTGAGGGAGAGTCATCTGTATGCTTTGAGACACAGGCTGTCTCTTTTGTTTTTCTTCCTGTCCTGGGAAAGTTTTCAATATATTTTTCTGAAGGTGTTGTTCACCATGGAGTGGGACCTAAGGTATATAGGCTAAGACTTGAAGTACAATGAATGTTGAACCATGTTGCTGACCAAGTCCTTGCCCCGTGTAGACATTGTGAGGGAGTACAGCTTCTGGCAGAGCTTTTTAGCCATGGCCACATTTGAAGATGACCTGGGATAATTTTAAAGCAAATGGTGCTTAGGCCATTTCTGTGCCAACTATAATTAAATTTGAAACATCTCTGCAGGTAACCAAATGTATATACAGTATTAAGTAGTGCTGTTTCTATGGTCAAGACAGGCCCCGTGGATGTACTGGATGTGAAGTCCTCTTTGTTATTTGACGTTGGATTCTACAAGAATTTCAGACATCTAGATTTCAGACATGAGAGACAATAAATCTTAGTTGTGTAAGCCATCTGGTTTTCAGGACTTCATTAGGCAGCCTTCGCAATATAACATACAGACATTAAAAAAAATCCCTTATGTATAGGTGTTTTGTCTGTATTTCTGTGCCTGGAGTCCATGGTGATCAGAAGAGGGCATATGCTTTTCTAGAACTGGAGTTACATATGGATGTGAGCTGCCATATGGGTTACGGAAATTGAACCTATGTCTTCTGGAAGAGCAGAGAGAATGCTGGGAAGAAGAAGGGTGGAGTCAGAGGAGTCATGAGCCAGAAGTGAAAGAAGTTAACATCGGAAATTCATAGATGAGGTAAACAAGACTCGGGGCAGCACATAGATTATAGAAATGGGTTAATTTAAGTTGTAAGAGCTAGCTGAAGATAAGCCTAAGATATCAGCCAAGCATTTATAATTAATAATAAGTCTCTGAATGGTTATTTGGGAGCAGCTGCTGGGACACAGAGAAACTCCACCTACACAGGAAGCCTTTCACATAGCTGTTGGAAATCATTTCTTCCAACCTTCAATATTATTCAGTATTCTAAGTATAAAGACATTAATACAGCTGCAAACGCAAGACACTTCCAAATATTTGGAAGGCAGGCAGAGCAGGTTAACTCACTGAATGTGAGGCAGATCATAAGATTATATATAAAAAAGAAGACAACAGCTGAATAGATACAGCAGAAGAAATAGAAATGCCAGATGAATGGGGAACAGAAAATTTTCTTTTCTCCTCTGATTCAATACTGTCATAATGGGCAGGGAACAGGCCCACAGGGCTGAATGTAGTGGCTGCTGCCATCACTCTTTACTTCTTGGACCTTGGAGTTGGTGCTTTTCATGAAGGCAGGTCAGTGGTAGTCACAGGCCTCACTCTATACTGTTCTGAAGATTACAGTTTCTGCTTCTCTCAGCTTTGATCAAGCCTGGATGCCAGAGCAGGTGTTACAAGTGTGGGCAGGAACATCTTCATGGGCTGACTACCTGCTTCACAGCCATTGAAGCTGCTGCTGCCAACCTTCTGGTGCGTTAGGTGTGACTGATGGCACAATTGCTACTATTGTAGGAAAATGGTGTGGCTCATGATTCCATTTAAAAATAGGTACTCTAGATTCCTTTTAAGACACTGAATGACAGGCACATAATTATCTATACATAGATGTGAAATTTCTCTGTGATTATTTTTACAATGTGATGATTTTACTATTCTGAATGGAGCATCACATTTGACTTCAACTGCCTGCCAATGAGATATTCTGTGCCATTGGAGATCAGCTTATAGACCCCTTTGTCTTTTCCTTTCATTTCTGTATCACCGCAGACTCAGAACTTCAAAGATGATCTTGGTTTTTGTCAATTAGGTCAACACTGATTCAGAGAAGAGAAATGACTTTCTAAGTATCACTGAGACATGGTCGTGTGTTATCTAAACAATACAGAAGCTTCTCATTTACTAAATTCATCACTGTTTGCAAACTAGAAATTAAATTAAGGTAAAAAGCCTTGCCTTTTTGTAGAGAAACTGTTTAAATGTTACCAAGAACTGAATATGCATACTTTTTTAGACCAATCCAAGATCTTCATGTATCTTATTTCATCTGTATCTGAAATTTGATATTACCAATCCAAAGAATTTAGATGGCAATTTCCTTTTTAAAACACTTAAGCCACATTATTGAAATTCCAGCTTTCCTCACATACATCTATATTCCCTGTTAGGAATTGTGATAAGAGTTTCCCCTGGACAGAAATAGATGTCCACAACTCAATCAAGCAGCATCATAGAATTGGCTATGAGTTGTTCAATATAAAAATTTACTGGTAACAAGTATGGTTAATTTTTTCTTTGAGACTGAAGTAATTTACTACTGCTTGTTACTGATTACTTTTATTTTATGACTTGCTGTGCTGTTGTTAAACTCATATTCTTATATGTCATGACAAAGTAGAAAGAAAGGCCAGTCAAGGATGGGTGCTTCATTGATTCACTGTGGGAAAACTATTCTGCATAAAACATGCAACACCACCTCCAACTATATCACATTTGACTTTTACTGCTCTCATGCATTAGTAGATACATACTTTGTATTTCATTAGTTCTATGTTACAAATATTGATCTGATTTACCACTAAACACTTTATCAATAAAAACTGAAGACTAACATTAATGAGTTTATAAAAACAGAAATTTTATGATATAGTTGCCCTCAAATATATAGCTCAACACAGAGATACATTTAAATGAAGAGACAGAATCTTATATGCATGTGCGTAGGCATTGCCGATAGATTAGAGAAAGAATTTTTATTATTTTTATGGTAACCTAAGGTTCTTTAAAATAAATAACAGTAAATCAATAAAGGTTTCCTGCTGTACAAATAAAACTAGTTGCAGTAATATGATTTGAGAATTTATAACTGATATTTCACAACAAATCCTCTTAATTTAGAAATCTTATCATGAAGCTGTATGACTGCCATCATTGAAGGAAATGTCACTTCACTAAAGAATGCTTTAACTCTCTGCTGGTGAGTGCAAACATCTGCTTGATACGGAAATCAACCCCCATTACACGCTGAGTGCAGAGAAATGACGTACCCAGGCGCTCACACAGCGGCCACAGGTGGTGATTTTGAAGTCCCCATAGAGATCTTTGATGGCCCCAGTTGTAAAGAAGCCTTCCACCATCAGCAAGATGCCATAGACGAAGAAAGCAGCTGCAATGCCGTAGATCACATACTTAAAGATGTCAATCCTGGAGACAAAAAAAGAAAACCCCCAAACAGCACAATTTATTTCAAAGATTTTCAAAAATTGATCCTCATGTGTTCATGGTTCTTTTGAAATGAAGTCAGAAGAGATGCATAAAATCAAGCATCCAAAATCTCTGCATGGATCAAGGAGGAGCTACTGGTAGTTGATGCCTCATGGGAGAGGGGAAGTCACTTTTCTTCAGGGATATGATCTCTGAGAGGTTGACCAGGCTCCAGTATATGGTCCCACACCCATGCACATCCAGGCAGCACTAAATGGACTCAGTGAATATTAAATTAAAATTAAAATTAAAACAGAGAGGGAGAGTGCCTGAAGTTCAGAGGAAAGAAGTAGAGGAAGATGGGGGAGGGAAGAGGGGATGGACTGAATTGGATCCAAACACACTGTATTACTGGATGATAAAATTAAAGTAAAATAACATTGGTATTCATAATGGTAGGTGGATTATAAACAGTTGTGTTTTATATTTCTAATGTTTAGTTGTAAATTCTGTTCTGCCATTTTTAATATTTATCAAGGGGGCTGAGATTTTTGTGTATGTAGACTTTATTCTCTTCCTCCACAGTCTCTCTTGTTCTCTGGTCACTTAAGAGGTTGCTTAAATTCATTTGATAATTGGGGTATTTGTAGGAAAAATTATCAAATGCATATATATGGATAAAACATTGAATCTTTTGACCATATTAAAGGATGAAGAGTGTTTTGGGGGTAATTTATTAGTTATTCATAATTTTGTATAAATTTCATACTATGTCACTGCACTGGTTTTTAAATGTATTTTAGTTAACTTCTATCATAAACATTACTAATATTTTCTGGCAACAATAGTACCAATAATGTAAAGGAAGTGATTCTCCAGATAAATGACGAGTAAACTTTTCTGTTAGAATTACAAATTAATAGAATTGAGTCAGAAATCACTACAGTGTGATTCCTGAGAGGTTTAAAACAGTAAGTTCCCTTATCATAGTTGATCACCTATTGTTTAAAAAATCCATACTAAAATTACATTTAGGAAATATAAACATATTCACACAGAGAACTGATAGATACATCATAAGCAGGGATAGATAGATGATAGAGAGTAGGTGATAGATGATACATTTTCATCCTATACCTCTGTATTTAGGAAATCAATGCTCATTAAGTTTAGAAAGAAGAATTAGTGTGTTTGTGAACTTTCTACTTAGAGTTCTTTATTTTGAAACTATTTTCTCTGTGTTTCTATTCTATATAATATCTTTTGTAAACCGAAGAAATATTTATAATCATACTTGTGTCTTGTAGTTGAAAAAATGTTCTATTAGGACTTATTTTTATACATTGTCATTACTAGTGAGTAGTTCACATTCAATGTAGTCAGAGCTGCAGAATATACCAATGAAGTGCAAATGTGGAGATAACACCAGTTCAGCACTCTGTGTCATGTAACCTGAGTAATAGATCATGTACAATATTTGGGATGTATTAGCTATATGCCTTTTTATGACACATGGCTATGACATTCTACCCTTAAAACAACATCAATATTGAAGTATCTGAGGGATGAAGCATATGGTGTAGATTAACAACACTTTCAACAAAACTATTCATCTTTATCGCAATTTCCAATCTCCTTCATAATTAAGATTTTTATTATTTTTCTAATAAGATTTCCACTCAAGATTTAAGAGAGGAGAAGTCACTATAAAGTTGGAGGCAGACCGACATGATGTGGCTTCAATCCAGTTCCTGTAAAAGACAAATAGCTGATCCTTCTGTGGAGTCTTGTAGAGGCCTCCTCTGATGACAACTTTGTTCCAGACTCATGACCTTACCAACTATGAGAGAGTATATATTTTTTATCTCTCTTTCTCTTTTTTCTCTTTCTCCTCTTTTCTTTCTTTCTTTAGTGCTAGGGATTGAACTCAGGGTCTCCTTGTGTCTGCTAAAAAAGTGCCCTACAGTGACCCACAGCATCTTTCCTACATTTTGAATCACAAAGTAATTCTTTTTATGGCAGTGTCAGAAAAAAATACATTTGTTTACCCAAATATGAAGTCTGCATACAACTAATTTCAACACTGTGTAATATGTTTATAGGTTGCAAGTCATTTATTAGAATGCACTGATTTGACAGTAATGCTAAAGCATGTAATGTCTCTTCTGAGTTGGAAAGTGGCAATTTTCATAAGCAGGAGGAAATGGCTACTGCTTCTTAATCACCTGAATTCCATGTGTTACCAAGAAGGAGATAAGTTCACAAGCCTATGGTACAGAAAATTGGAAATTGCTTTTCTGCTTGCTGTCCTGCTAGGTTTCAGGAAATAATGCCATCGTCAATGATTTTGAAAATTACATCAAACCGCTTTGGAACATTGACTGGTGTCATCCATATAAGTTATACTTAATAACTTTTAATGCAGTATGAGGAATATGATATCATCGTCTTACTAGACTTACATGTGCATCACAGTATGGCTGACTATAAATGCTACAGTGTTCCACAGCAGACTCCTGGAACTTTTTATCTTACATGACTGAAACTCCATGCTGTTGAGCAATTTATGAAATTTAGTCTGACTCTCTGACCTAGCCCCTTTCAATCAGAATTCTACTTTCTGTTTCAATGAGACAGACTACGCTAGATACCTAACCTAATCACTGTTATATGGTGAGTAGCTTGTATCACTTAACATGAAGCTTTTGAAATTCATCCGCATTTTAACACATGTCAGTATTTCTTTTCTAATGGTCAATAGTAGCTCACTGTGTCTACATGATATTTTCTTTACCTACATATCCATCTGTGGACATTTAAGTTGTTTTAACACCCTGGACAGTAAAAGTTGCTGCAATGAACATGGTAGTTCAGCTATTTCCTCAAGATCTCTATTTCAATTCTTTTGGATAAATGCTCAAAGTAATGATGGCAGATAAGTAGGGAGGCATATTTAGACTCAACTTTCTACGTTAATGTGCTTTTCAAATGTCCCATCCTTTGGCTGTAGCTAAAATCTTGTCAGGAATAACAAACTAAGTTTATCCTAAGATACTCCTTTTTCTTTTTCTTTTCTTTTTTTAAAGATTATTTATTTATTATGCATACAGTGTCCTGCCTACATGTATCCCTGCAGGCCGGAAGAGGACACCAGATTTTATTTCAGATGGTTGTGAGCCACCATGTGGTTGCTGGGAATTGAACTCAGGACCTCTGGAAGAACAGCCTGTCTTAACCTCTGAGCCATCTCTCCAGTCTCCTGTTGTATGTTTAATACAAACAAAAATGTGCTGAGAAGTTTTCCTGTAAATCATCTTTCCTTCCTGAAGTATGACCTTGAACTGAGTGTGTTCGGTAATGTACATCTTGAATTGAACATGCACTCAGAAAGTGCTTTCATATATACATATATAAAATATATATAATTTGTATGTTATATAAGTGCATATATAATATAGAATTTATATGCAATGCAATATATTTATATTATATATACATTTATTATATTTATAGAAATATAAATCATAGGAGAGGACATTGATGTGGAGATAAACCTCATGCTATCTTTATCTGCTGTAGTTAATAAATATTTCTTTACTTTCTTACCTTACCTAGATTGCTTTGGCTGCATTCACCAAGATATGAACCCATAACTTTCAATTACAGAATGACAATTTATAATATCCCACTTCTCAAATATTTTATCTCCTTGTAAATCCTTTCAAATTTCTCAGTGTTTGTTTACATAACTGTCTAACCAATTAAAAAAACAACACATACTTTCTGTAGAGAAATGGAGAAAAAGAAAAACAGAATTACCAGTGTTCACCCTTCCAATTTCTTATATGAAATTTAATTCAATTACTTTGAAATTTTTCTCTTTAGCCAAAGCATCATGGCTACTTAAATTGAACATATTTTCAGTGGCTTTAAAAATTATAGCCCATTCTACAATATGGAGACCCATTTCCCCAAATCCTTACTTTTAACAGTGGTGTAAAGAATAGTGGTCTCCAAAGGTGTCCACAACATACTTCCCAAAAAGTGCTCATGTAACTTGTGTCATCAAAGGGAGTTTGCAGATGTGGTTAATGATCTCCAGATACAAAAATTGTCCTGGAGAAAATGGGTGGGTTCTTGTAATTGTGCCAATATTTAAAATGAAAGATGTAAGAGTGTCACTATAAAATTCAGAGAGAGATTTCAGGATGCCACATGGCTGGCTGGCTTTGAAGATGGAAAGCGACAAGGAGCCAAGAATGCAGGTGGCTTTTGTAAGATGGAACAACTCCAGAGATTCCAGATGGAGCACAGTTTTGCCAGCATCTTGATTTCAGCCCATTTCAGTAAACCTAGTAAGACCAGCTTTGGATTTTGACCTCTGAAACTATGAAATAATCAATGTCTTAGTTTTCAGAAAAATAGTTTCTGATTTTAAAAAAAAGCTTTTAAGGATTAGAGCCTGAAAAAAATTGCTTAGCAAAAATGCACACTATTTGACTCTTATTTCCAAACTCATCAACTCAATAAGATTTTCTAATGCAAGTTTGAACTGTGATTTAAAATATGCTCTGATATCCAAGGAATCTCCCATTGACTCTGCTTTGCCTGTTCTTGAAACATTATTGTAAGTAGAAGGCAAAAGTGTTTGGTTTAACTGTCTATACTGTAGATGAGTAGAGTTTACAGGCTGCTGTAATTGCTAAGCTTTAGTTTGTCTTCCTTTGTTATCTTGTTTCTTTACTTCAAACCATTAAGATGTTGCTAAGTGTTGTATAATTCATTAATTTCCAAAGAATAAACTTGAATAATAAAAACATAGACATTATAAATTCATAATGTTAGTTGGAAGTAAAATTAGTGAATCTATCTCAGGTTACTGCTTTTTTGTTTTAGAGTATTAAATAATTCATAATTTGGTAAATTAATTTTGTATATAAAGTGAGAGTTAAATTATTTTAAAAATAATATCTATTCTGTCTGTAAATCATTGTTATCATATACTGAATACTCATGATTATTTTTTAAAATTCAAACACAACCCTTAAGAAATAAATTATATAGAAAGTTTTACTTAGGAGTAAAGCTTGCATGTGACCAAACCTCAGGATATTTATTCAAGAGGCCAAATCATTTAATTGTCTTGGTCACCTTTTGATGTCTAATTTTCAGTCACTCTCCACATTTCCATGTCTGTATGAATGTGTTGTGCAGTGGTAAATACTTAGCCTCTTCTGGCTTGCTTTGTCAAATGTTGTCAAACGATGACTAAAGAACATAACAGTAACATATTGACAAAACTTTTCTCAGGTAAGAGATTCTGAATCACAGATTAGAAGAGTTACTCTTCATCACACAACAGATAACAAGCCATTTCCTGAGTGAGTGAGCCCAAATGGTTGTGCTAATATGTGAATGTTGTTGGAGTGGGAGAATAATGGGAGAAGTAGATTAAAATATAAACTTATCACATGTTTGGAGCCAACACATGATCTGGATTTTAAGACCAAACTGACATTAATGGCAAAAAGAAATTCTAGGAAACCAACAAATAATGATAGACACAGATGTTAAAAATTCTACCAATAGATCAGAAAACTATTAGAAATTAATTCTCTTCTCTTTGAAGGCCTCGACACATTGGCTGGACCATGCCAAAACTACTTAACATTAACTGAGAAGTTAGGATGTAGAATACACCAACGGTAGTTTTCATAATTACATGTCTAAAATATAATGCAGAAGAAGGGAACCAACTGCAGACTTACCTGTGAAAAGTAAAATTTCATGTCTGGAAGACAACTAGCAAAACACAATGGTAACATTTCACGGTTACATGCATTTCATAGATTGCTCTTTAGTCTTAGAGATCTGGATTACATTTAGAAACTTGTATGTGTTTAGGGGGTTGGAAGAGAAATAAGGGAGAAAAGGAGAGGAAAAGGTAGAGGGTGAGAAAGGATGGGAAGGAGGGAAATAATGGAGGAGAGAGAGAGAAAGAGAGAATAAAGGAATGTAAGAATAAAGAAGAGAGTAACTCCTCAGATCCTGAGGAACACAGATGCAAATCAAGGGTCTTCAGAAATTCTTTTTATCTTTATCTTTTAGCTCACTTATCTAATTAAACAGGCCTCTTTTCCGATTAAATGGGAGACTTAATATAGGGATAAAACAAGAATTTGCAAATCACTAAACTTGGCCACATGCTTTCTCTATGATCATTCTCATACATATTCTTTTCAAACACCATATTTATGAGTAAGCCATATCACCTATATGCCTAATATTTACTCCCTCTGCCTTAGAGTTCTTATTTTGCAACCCCTGTTTCTCCTTTACTTTTCCCATTCGTCTGACACCCCCATTCCTGTCGGCAGCCCTGCTGAGGGTGATCTCCACTACCTTGACATCTATGCATAATTTATAAATTTATTAATTCTTACTCACCACACTAAGAGTTTGATGGTACAAACCTCCTCTTTTTTTCCCCCCAAGGAGCGGAATTTAATCCATTTGGAAGCTCCATGAGGCCTATATAATGAATTTAATGAATTTGAACTAGGAAAAGAGAAATAACTTGGACCCCCAATCAATATACTATTCTTCCTATTCCAAACATACTTTATTGCTCTTTCATTTAATTTATCATATAACAGATCAAATGGAAAATTATAAAAATAATCTAAAGTCTTTTCTAAATTTCCGTTCCTAAGCTCCCACAGATAGTATCTCCAGGGCTTCAGCAGAGATCTGTGATATTTTAAAGTTTGTTGCCTAAATATCAAACATGTAACTTTATAATTGTTAATATATAGTCATTTATTAGACTTATGACTCCTTGCAAACTTTATGTGCTATAACTAAAGAAAGCAGTTTGAATGCAGACTAAATATAGAGAAGCTGTGGATTTCCAGGACATCTGTGGTAGCTTAAAATAATGAGCGGTGAGAACATATTTTGTCCAGCTATGCTAAGATATAACTGAAAAGAAAATGTCAGTTTTATCACATTAAAATATATCCATGAAATCATCTTACTAAAACTCTCCTGAACTAACTAGCAATAACCCAGTTGGCTTTTCTTTTTCTTTCTCCTTTAATTTTTCCAAGACAGGGTTTCACTTTGTAGCTCTGGCTGTCCTGGAACTCACTAACCAGACCAGGCTGTGCTGGAATCCAGAGATCAGTCTACCTCTGTCTCCGGAGTCCTGGGATTAAAGTCATGCACCACTACTTCCTGCTTATCCAGTTGGATTTTGAAATAGCTTAATTACATTCCATATGATGAGTATAAGTAATAAAGAATGATTCTGGGAATTAATCAATTGACTAATTAAGTAATTAATTTATTTTTGTTTCTCCCTTGTCTTTCCTACATGATAGACTTTAATCTGTAAGCCAAATAAACCCTTTCCTTGCCCATGTTACTTGTATTTATTATGGCAACTGCAAGCATACTGGACCATAAACAGTTTTACAGCTTTCTGAAAATGTGCCTAGAATCTGAAGACCCTTTCCCTAAACTAAATGGACTTAAGAAGGTTCTTTGTTTTAAAACTTTTGAATTGAGCCAGGCGGTAGTGGCACATGCCTTCAATACCAGCACTCTGGAGGAGGAGGCAGGCGGATCTCTGTGAGTTTGAGGCCAGTCTGGTCTGCAGAGTGAGTTCCGGGACAGCCAGGACGACAAAGAGAAAACCTCTGAATTGAAATATAGAAAAAAGAAGAAAAGCCCTTCAAAGATGCTTAATTAATGACGTCGACATCTGGCCAAAATGTCATTGTTATACTCAAAGATTCTAGGTATCTGGTAAGACTGTCAGTTTTTTTTGGTTGTTCTTTTTTTTGTTTGTTTGTTTTGTTTTGGTTTGGTTTGGTTTTTTTACTGGTGGTATGCCAGTGATACAACAAGCTGACCATGGCATCTGAAACCATGTGAGGGTGAGTCGTCTCACTGCAGGCTCTGTTTATTTCTTTTTGCTGTTTCTTTCTGCTTCATCCTTTTCTAAGAATGCAGTCAGGTCTAATCCACTTTTGGAACCCATCTGAAGCCTAAGTGATTTTTTTCTAAATGGAAATAGGATCTCATGGAAATTTAAATCCAAGGTGTTAATAGTTATCAAGCTTTAATTTTATGTGTTTCTAATGTTCAACTCTATGACAATTAATAAATTATGGTAATATATATTTACTAACCAATTAAATAGAGAGTGCTAATTTATAAAGGATTTGTGAAATAACATTAATTACAATATGAAATAGACAATTTTTAATTTGCTAATAAGCATTCATTTGCAAGTTTTGGAGACACTGATACTTCAGATTTATGGACTGTAGTTTTTAATAATAATTTCCTTTTTTTTTTGGTACTAGGCAATTGGACCTCATATATACTAGATGGGGCTGTCATACACACAACGTAAGTGTTACAAGTATTCTACCACTGAGCTCCATCCCCAACTCTATTTATACCTTCAATATTGAGAAAGACTTATACTAATTTTCCCAGGTAGGCATTGAACTTACTCCTCAGCCCAGGCGGGATTTGAGCTTGCTATTCTCGCTATCCCAGCATCATGAGTAGCTGAGCTCACAGAGTTGCATCACATGTCTCACTGATGTCACTGCTTCAGCAATCCCCTCTCCTAATCGCTGTTGGTGGAAGGGTTATAGGCTTCCTTTATTCTCTTTCATTTTTTACTGCTTAGAATTTATCACGGTTTAGAATCTTTAAATATTTCAGATAAATATACAAGCTAAATGTCTTTTCATTAAAATTTCTGCTGTTTTCTCTTTTGGACGAACATACCCTCCACTCCTCAGAGTAAAAGAATTGTGGTTTTATTATATAATAGGAACATTCAACTCCATTCCCTTCATTTTCACAGAGAATTATTAACTTTAATTACTCCAAGGATACAACTTATTAAAATTATTGTTGAAAACAATGTTCTGGTTTATGGAGAATAAAGAAATTTAGCAATATTACATACTGTTTTTGAGATAGGGTCTTCTATGTAGCTCTGGAACTTGCTATTGCAGACCAAGTTGGTCTGGAACTCACAAATATCAGCCTGCTTCCGCCTCAAAAATGCTGGAATTAAAAATGTCAGCCACCACATTTGGCCCATAGTGTTGCATACTTTTGATACTATAGTTATAAGATAGTTTTATTCTACTAAGTAGTCTCTAATAATGCCAAGATCATAGGAACTGGCTTGGAACAATCAGAATTACAGTTAATTACTTTTATCTGAAGGATCTGAGTAAAAAGCAATGATAACGTATCTAACTACATAACCATTAAGATTTGAAAGTATAAACACTCTGATTGAAGTAAAATTAAATTAAATTATAAAATAAAAAATACAAAAAAGAAAATGTAAACATACAGAAAGAACAAATGAGTATTTTAGAAAGAAAAAAAAGAAAATTTCAAAAATATAAAATCAAATCAAGCAGCATGAAATAAATGGAAGTAGTTTCAAGGCTAACAAACATGAATGGTTTTGGGGACAGATAGTTTGTATTAAAAACTTGTAATAAATAAGTTATTTCTGTCTGTGATTATGAAATCACTCAATAGATGGTCAGAATGAAAAACTGACTGTAAATGAACCTCAAGTACTTGTTCTCTATACTATTTATAAGAGCCTGAAACCAGGACAAAAGACCTTCACCTCCAGACTGCTTAAATTATATTTACAAAGAATATTATTTCACCATCATCATAATTTTATAATCCTAGTAGTTTATATTTTAGAGGCTCAAAACATAATTGGTATTTTCAAAGAAAACTTTCTCAATATTTAATCTTTGTCTTACAAAAGACCCCAAGAACCTTTAACAATATTTTCTGTGAGGAAAAGAAAGGAAGGTGATACATGCATGGCTGGGTTAAAATTGTGAAGTATCTGATTCCCCTTAGAGTTTTATGAATTTCCTAGAATTAACATCAAAGTCTAGATTTGTGATTGCCTCTGTCATCTGTCTTTTCAGCATTTTTGAGGAGTCTATGCTCAAATTTGAAGAGCAAGGCAAAAATGTTCTGCTTAGTGGTAATTTAATTCATGTCAAAGCCTAGGTTAAATCTCTATTAATTTGGCCTCATATTCTATGCAAAGTGCCTTGTATTGCTTAACAGATCAATGCTTTTCTGAATTGCATTTGCCTCATGAAGATTTTTTTTTTCATCCGTCATCACCTTACTTAGCGAGACATCTATTTATTTAGAAAACGATACAGGAGGGAAAGCACACAACAGAAGCGCTCTACAGAAAGTGGACATAAACAATGACTCACATGGTGAAAACGTCCAGTGTGTCTCCAGCAGTCCTGGCCATCTCAAAGTAGGTCTGCAGAATGTTGACTGTTCCGGAAAGGGCTTCATGACCGCAGCCGCAGAACAGGGCCACGCCCGCATACAGCAGGATGGTGGCGATCAGAGAAGCGTAGGGAATGCCTCCCAGACATTTAATACAGCACTCAAAACACCCTGCAGCAGAGCAACAGAAAGAAAAAAGTGAAAATTCATGTTGTTTATTCATCTTAGTAAACGAATGACCTCCTGTCTATGACCTCAACACCGCAGGAAACAGTATTAGTATTGGTAGATGACCCCGGGTCAACCCCGTTAAGTCAAGTCCTCGAGGACCCAGGAAAGGGTAAAGATGAAGTCCATTGTTAACACCCATTCTCATAACCATGTGGATGCTCACAGGGCTATGATCACATCCTCTACTCCCGGTATGACAGAAGCCCTTCTTTTCTGACCAGACCCTCCTTTTAAACCACCACACAGGCACGCACAGCACTCCGCTTTGAAGTCGCTGCTCTCGCACTTAATGTGGTTTCATTTTACTTCAGTGATATCTGTTCCTTTGAACCATTTGGGCATTTCTTTCGGATCATTGTTTAAAAACCTGTAGTACTCAACTGTAAATTCAACTAACTGAATTTTGACCTACAGATTCTGAAAGTAGAGAGGAAAAGATCAGACAGGATTTGATTAGACTCCAAATATTAAAGGAATTACAGATGAATTCTGAGTTCATATATGTGTGTGTTCCTTAGACAGTGACTCATAACGAAAAATCTATTCATAGATTTGGGTTAAAAATAAATGAGAAAGACATGGACACAGAAGAAAACAGGGAGGGCGTAATACTGATGCCCTCACTGTGGTTTTTAACAGACTCATCCTTTTGATATTATCATGCACAAAATGGTGAAAATAAAAGAATGACCTCATACTGATCTTGTGATACGTAAATGAGCTAATATAGAAAATAATCCTTCCGACAAAGAGCTCCATAAATGTAAGCCGTTATTGTTAGACATAATTCAACTATTATTACTATTATTATACTTTCATATGGTTGTTAAAAAACTCTTTGACCATAACAAGCGCCTTTGGCTTTTGGACTTCATCACTTATGCCTCCATTTAAAGAAAGTGCTGAGCATTTAGCCTGATATATCACAAAACATATTTGTTTGTGATTAAATGCAATATCAAAGTTTTCTTAGGGAGTTCTAGATATGTTCAATTAAATTGACTAGAAAATCTTAAATGGATATATTCGGTAGTAAGAAGTAGTGACGAGACACTCCATGCTAACCCCTGCTCAGACTGAGTAATTGAGGCTGCAGTACAAACAGGTTAGTAAACCTCCAAGATGATCTAATATATTTAGCTGTACCCCTGCCCTGTCACACACATCTCCAACACAGAGATTTACCCCCATCATCCCTCCATTTGAAAATTCTTAGTTCAATCTCATTTGAATGAGGAAGCCCTTTTATGTTATTGATTATGCTTCTCTTTTCTTCAGAACTAAGTAACAAGTGAGAATTTAAAGAAGTTTGTGATTATTGTACTTAAGTCAGTCACAGGAAAAGTTAAGTGAACTTTACCTAGAACACATATAAAGGTTGAATGTCTCTAATTTGGAGTGCTTGAGGCTAGAAGTGCTTTGGATTTAACAGGCTTCTTTTTTTTTTAAATTTTCGAATATCTGCATATAAACAAATACCTTGAGGATGGAATTGATACCTCAGCATGAAATTCATTTGCATATACACTTTATGTACTTGGCCTTAAGGAAATTTTATAATATTTTAGTAGGTCTGCATTCTAATTATGTCCTGTCAGAAGAGGTTAATTGTGGGCCTTTGCACTTACAGCACCATATAAGGGCTGAAACAGGGAGTGTTTTGGCTTCCAGATCGCAGAACTTTTTGGTTACTGATCCTTGACCTTTATGAATCTATATCTATAGTCATTATCTATAACATATTAAACATGAGATTTAAACGTTCCTGTGTGAAGTGACTTTGTATTTGGAGAATGAACTAGACTATTATTTTGATATTCCTCATTGAACAGACTTTGAGAATTATAGCCTGTATCATCTCCCTCAGAAGAAGTTTTAAAAGGAGCCTGAGCTCCTCGACAGTTTTGTTGCTCTTTCTTGTGACAGCAAAATCACTTCCTGAACATTTCTTCTACACACACACACACACACACACACACACACACACACACACACACACACACACAATGTGGGGAAGTGGAAAAGGTTAGAACAGCTTGAAACTTCATATAGTAGAAAAAAATTCACCAACAGATGGCTGAGACCAGTGTGTGTAGTATCTGAATGTCATGGAGCCCAGTTTTGGATGGAGACTAACAGCGTGGCAGAAAAAAAAATTAGACTATTCTCTTTTGATATTCTATAATTCCCATCTCACTCATTATTTACAATTATAGGGGAAAGCTAGTAACATGCGTATTAAAAACAAAACAAAGAATCTCCTAATCTGTCTAATTTACCAAATGGTCCCAATGACTTCAAGTCCCAGTTTGGTGGTTCTTCTCTGTTCCTAGTCTCAAAACATTTGATACAGTCAAGGAACAATTCTACTGAAGACATTTTGAAATGTCAAAATTCAATTCTCAAGCTCAATGCAATCATCTGATTGTAAGTTGAAATGCAGAAAGAAGATTCTAAATACTGAATGCTATCACCTTCGCTTTACCTTAGAACATAGAATTTACAGGTGAATAAAATATGAAATCAGAGTAACTCAAGAGCAAATAAAATTTAAAAAAAACGTAAAAATCATCACCAAAATGGTCACTTAGAACTTCTGGTTAACTTTATTCCCAGTGTGGAGCTAGTTTGTACTTAGGTCATATTTTTGCCTACTATGCTGTTTATGGCCAACATTAGCTTCTGTGCTGGGTTCCGTCTCCCCAAGAAGAAATCATATGCTCACAGACGCCAGTATTATTTGCAAATTTAACTTACTAGTTGCTTTCCAATTTAGAAACATATAAGGTAAGCTCTAATACTAGAGAAAACTAAAGTTAATGACCCTGAGTTAATACGGTATTTCCAAATTAGTTTAGGGTCTCCAAAAGACACTGAAATATATCCTTACTCCCCATTTAAATACTCCATATAAATTACTCAGAATTATGTTATGTTTACTGAAAAATACAAACTCCTTTAAGTTCCCATTTCTGCATGATTGGGGTAGAAAAAATTAAGTATTGACCCTCTGCAAAACTTTTGTTCAAATGAAAATCCCTAAGTGTCTCATTGGGGACATATTGTGTTTGTAATGGACTACATCCTAATCAAACCCATTCTTCCTATGAGTCTGAGCCGAGTTGCCTACTGCATTTAAAGAAGTCTCTTTGAACTCGCATATGGAGAAGCAGCACATCATTTCAGCATTCTCTCCAGCTGCCAGAATCCCACATAGTTGCTGGCAGGGGAGCTTCTTTCCACCCACAGTGAGAAACAGCCTTGGCAGATCAGTAGCATCTCCATGGCAACCGTGCCCCTGGGCCAGGATGCACTCCCAATAATCACCCTTGAAGGCTGAGGATTCTGCTGTCCCCCATCATCATGCTTTTACTGAACCGAAAGTGCAAAAACACTCTATTAAATGAATATTAATGAAGCATGATAAATGGGGTTCTGGCACTGTAGGAAATAGATTTCTTGAGAAAAATCTCTATAAAAACAATAATGATCACTTTGTATATTTTCAGCACTATATATTATGAGAATATGGCCTTTTAGTTCTCAAATAAAGCAAAGGTTCAAATATGGACAGGGAATTTGTGCGCTATAGCCTATAGCCAGATGTGCATTTCTTTCTTTTTTTTTTTTTTTTTTTTTGGGTTTTTCGAGACAGGGTTTCTCTGTGTAGCTTTGCGCCTTTCCTGGAACTCGCTTTGGAGACCAGGCTGACCTCGAACTCACAGAGATCCGCCTGGCTCTGCCTCCCGAGTGCTGGGATCAGATGTGCATTTCTTATGTCCAGTTTCTGGGTGTAGCCTCTCAAGTGACATAATGCCACGTTGTCAGTTTTAAGGTAGAGATAAATACTAAAAGAGTCACGAAGCTTTATTTTCAACATACCCTCTAAAACATTAGCATTTTACCCACTATTAATAAGGGCACAAAACTGACTTCTTCCAATGTAAAATCTACAAGGAAACAGAAACTCCCTTCATAGGGCTGGTTTTTTTTTTTTTTTAAAGATGTACATTTACCTTTCCATGAAGTACACAATCAGTTTACCTTCACTCAAATATTGACAAATAAGCACAAACTTTGCCTACAGTTACTTCCCAAGCTGTATCAAAGAGAAAAATAAGAAGCTAAATGATCAAGAAAAAAAGTAGTCAGACAATATTAAAGAGAGACCAGCAAACTTACGGATTTTAGGAAATAAATTGAAAAGTGAGGCTGACAACACACTAAAGATTCACTCGTTGGTAAATTTTTTTCCAACATCATTTACTAAGGAGATGATTCTTTCTGTATTAACAAATCCTACCTTAGTAATGATGGCATGCGCCACCACCGACTGGCAGAATTATTTTTCAGTGTTAGATTGTTCTGTTGATAATCATAGCAGCTACGAAAATTTTAAGTGTTATCTCTGTCTTTTCAACGTTTGTGTCTTTTCATTTATGATTTTTGTTGTCTTAACTCTGTTCACCAAAATTAGTGAAATAGGAAGAGAAAAGTATCATTTTATGTTTCTGAAACTAAGGGAGAAGCCATGTTTTATTATTAACTTCATGTTGGCTTATTTATTTAAATGGGTCTCTTCTGTTTTGAATTCTGTCATGCTTTTATATCATATATAAAGTCAGTTTATGCTACTTTTCTGTTACCAGCCATGTCAAAAATTTCCAAATTAAACTTTTATAACCGAATAAAAAGCGGTAGTCACGCTGATTTTTTTAGTATGTAGCTGAAAATCTCCCCTTAGCATTTTATTGAACACTTTCATTTTCATTAGTCCATTAAGTGTGTAATTATTGAATCCTCTTGTTCTTTTTTAAAAAATTCTCTTGTTCTTATTAGTCCATTAAACACATAATTATTGAATTCTCATTGCGATGCCAGGGATTATGATAATGACTGGAGATGCAGAACTTAACAAAGTCAATATTAATCAGGTGGGAGACAGATAATGAACAAGTTGTTAAAATAGTATTTGTGGGATTGAGAGAAGTGTGAAGAATGTTTAGACAGAGAAGACAGATTAGGAATATTGAAATATTGATGTCAGCTTTTGATAAAGAGGCCAGGGAAAGACTAAATGTGGTTACATCTGTAAAATATCTGAAAGATGCGAGGGTATATTAAATAAAACACCGTGACAGAATTCCTCCCTTTAATAGATGACTGGAAGGCAAAGAAAGAAGATGTGTAGTAGAATTCTAAGTCGAAGATGGAAATTGGAGGGAAAAAAGCACTTCAGGAGATTTAAGGACAAAGATCAACATTCGTTACCAAATGTGAGGTTTATAAACAACAAGGATAAAAACATGGATTGGAATTTTATAAAATAGTGAGTACAAAACAGTTTCCTAGCAGTTGAGAGTGCAAGCCTCCAGCTAGGCAGGGCTCACTGAATTTCCCTTTGATGACTGCTGTTCAGTGTTTTGAAGCCATTAACTAGTACAGCCAGGCAGTACACTAAAACCCTGAAGGCCTTGAAGCCTGATGCTGGATTATGTGGCTTCAAGGATTCATCCAACTTCAAAAGGAAGACTCCAGAAATCAATTTGGGTATTAGACAAATCTCAGTGATCAATAAGGGTCTTAGCATCATCTTTAGGAAGGAGAAATGAGATATTATCAGCTAAAGTTAAAATATTAATAAGCCATTACATCCTTCAGCTCTTTTTACAAATGTCACCTCAGTTTCCAATCTAGCCTTTGGTTCTAGTGTGGAAATTCAATGGAGTAGAGCCCATCTGATTTTCTTCTATCATATCATAGATGGAAACGTATCTCCTGGGTAGGAGTGCAGGAACAAAGACAGGACTTGACTGTGCCAAGTTTATTTCTTATGCTCACCCCTTTTCTATATCCGGCCTAACAGCAGGGAGACTGAATCACTAGCTCAACAGTTAATGAAAGCTTTCTTGAGTGCCTATTAGTTCTATGTACTTTTAATATAGAATTGATTATAACTATGACGTGGACTTTACTTGTTCCTACATATTTATGATATAAAAATTTAAAAATTCAATGCTTTTTCAGAAACTTCAAAAAACATCATATTAAAGTATGTATTATTTAATATGATATCTTGTGATCACAACATTATTTGGCAAATCAGAATCACTGAAGCAGGCTTAAAATTTATAAAGTATAGCATAATTGAAACATGAGCAATATTAGTTCAAAATTAAACTTATGAAAACTATTTACACTGGAAAAGCTTATCAAACATTTTATTAATTGTTAGTCTGCATGTTTTCTAATGACTGTAATTAAGGACATAACCCATGTTTTATAGTATACTAGAGTATATATCAAATAATTAAAAATTCAAAAATAATGTCTTTATTAGCATTTTAAAAAACATTTCTTGCCTTAAATCATGTACAGAAATCAGCATGTGAATAAATCTGTGGTCTGCCATCACAATCGTAACAGGCCTCCAGACCTTAGCACAGCTGACTCCACCATGAAAGTACCATCTAGGCCTTGGAACCCAGCACATAGGTAACACCACCTACCAAAACAAGGCAAAGACCTAATTCACAAAGTCCATAGTTCTGGAAAAGTCTCTAAATGTTCCAACTTTCTTTTTAGCTTCTGCAGTTGCGCTTCTGGCTAACTGTTTGTGCTAACTAAGGTGTGTCAACCCAGGATGTGGTTTTTGTGCTTAAAAGCCCACCATGAGAAAGAAAGGCTCAGTACCACACTGGAGTAATAATAGACTAATAAAGACTTTCTATTGGCTTAAACCTATGCACAAGTAGTCTTCCATGGTGGATATCTCATAATACTATGTTTGTACATGGCATTAACAAAATAGCATACTCCAACAACCACTTTCTAATAAAAAAAAATCTTTAAAAATACCTTCTGAGTTTGGACGTATTCTCTTATCCTCTTAACTTTGTAGTTACCAAAATCACGAGGAATTATGCTGTAGCTAGAGACCCTATATTCCTACTGTTGTGATCCCAAGATTTGTATCTAATGTTTTAGCTGATTCTAATGTACAGATGTGGCTTCCTATGAACACAATGTAGTGTTGTGTATACTTGTATTCATTGTCATGATGTTTTAACACTTGTCTGTAAACTATGAGACATTTGTAGTATAGTGATTAAATAAATATCACTATAAGAAATCAAAAATATTGTTGATTGGAATATACAACATACAGCCAATGAAACCACTGAATTTTATGTGTGAACACCTATGTCACAGACACATGGCCAAGACTACCACTGCATTGACACGTGAAACCTCCATATGAGCGATATGCCAGCTAAATGATTATTAAGAGTATATACTAAAGTGCATTTCAAAGCTTGTTTACTGTGCATTTTTTTAGAAAACATTTCCTTTTTATTTGGTAATACTATTACTATTTAAGCTACAGATAATTTGTTAGAATTATATTGCAAATTATATAACATTCTGTACCGGTCAACATGACTTAGCAAGAATGTTTTGGTTAATTAGCTTGTTTCCTAAGGCAGAAAGCTAATTGCTTCATTAATGATTAGAACCATACACTTCTGGCTGTGATAAATAAGCCCCCCCAGGGTAAAGGAACAGTCAGGTGGAGACATGTTTCAGAATAAGAAAAACAACAGCAAAACAGAAGATGTTTTGGGAGGAAAATGTTTGGAGCATTTTAACTCTGGTCTGACTTCCAAACACATGCAAGGTTTTCATAGCCCACAGATTGCTTATTTACATGTTCTCTGGAGATCCAGTCAAAAATTCTCATCTATTCCTGCAATGGATTCATTCTTGACATAAACAGCCTAAAGTGCATGGCGGGCTCCCTCATGACCTTTAGGCATTTGCTCAAAATATTGACCATTCACTAATTTGTTCATCCATGTGCTTGTACCTTTGCTTGTTTGTTGCAATACCCACCGCCTAACAAATTCTCTTAAATATGCCTTAGCTAAGAATGAGAATTTATTATTGTCTCATATTTGATAGGTTTACTAAACTGAACAGGGAAGCTTTCTCTGCACACCATTATGGATAAGGGATGCTCAGATTTTGAGTCATCTGAATGTAGGAGGTCAAGCTGGATGTGCATGAAAATCTTCACCACAACCATGAAACCAAAGCTAGCATGTGTGGCAAACCTGAGGTCTTCCTACTTCCTGTCATCCTTCTAAACAAAAGGCTACTTGTCATTCTTGCAATGTAGTGAGATAGATGAGAGGAGTTACAACACAGTAAGAGAAAGCACACCTTCCCAATCTACTTAACGACTGAGCCCAGGAATGGTAGAGCAAACCTGGTCACCTATTATTGTCAAAGGAGACACAGGCATTTGTATGTGCTTCCAAACTCTGAGAAGCTCAAACAACTTGACTCCAACACTGTGTGCAAGGGATGGTTAAGGGTGCAGTTATCTTTAATCTGATGTGAGTTTATTCCATTTAAAACTGAAATCTAGATAAAGACTGAGCAGGAGTCAAAGATCCACATGCCCACCCTGGGATCTCTGCCTTGGGCCTGGGAAGAGAAAACATGACCCACCCAGTTCCTTGGGGGCACTGGGCAGTGCAGCTCTGTTATGTAGAGCAAATATATGGTGGGGGGGGTATGGAAGAGAGAGAGACAGAATGATTCATGTCCTGTGGAGAAAGACAGATGCAAAGAGGTGAAGGTGGTGAGAAGTTGACTGAGGTGGGTGGCTGGTTTGCCATCTGGAGCCATAGTGATGTCTAGCTCTGGGCTTCTTCAGTCATGGTCCATATCTGTGGCCATTCACCAGCCATGGTCTGCTTTGATGTCTGTAGCACTTCTTATCACCAAAGGCCAAGAGGATAGGACTATACAGAATTGGCCCTGCCCCTCACTAGCTGCAACACCAGGGAGAGCAGGCCTTGCACCTCACCTGGTCAGCACAGTACAGCTGACCCTGTTGACTGGGGTGCAGGTGCGCTGGCCTGGAGAATGAGAGAATGAGAGATCTGGCCCTGATCCTTCATCTGCCATATGGTGGCATGGGTATGAGATAGGTTCTCCCTCACCCCCACGCACACTTTTGGTGGATGGGAGAGTGAGAGAGCTGGCCCTGCCTCTTACCATCTCACCCGCTGAAACACTCAGCAGAGTGGCCCCTGCACCTCACCTGGGCAACACAGTAGAGCTGATCCTGGTGATGTAGGTGTAGGTGAGCTGGCGAAGAGGGCATAAGAAAAGGAGAACCGTCCCCACCCCTTGCTGTTTACTGCATAGGCTGAGCTAGCCCAGATGGTACCAGAGAGCTTACCCTGGTGGTGAGGATGAGAAAGAGCTGGTGGGCTGACTAACTCATCATCAAGACTCAGAACCAATGTCGTGAGTTGGCCCACCTCAATATGCACTTCGTCTATGAACTGCTGAAGCACATGCAGGGGCTGGTCCTGCAGACTCAAACTTGCAGGATCTCCACAACATAGGACAACAATAGGATATCCAAAAAGAGTTCCAGTGAGAGCCCAGTATCTATCGTGTAGCATAAACCAGAGGCCTCAAACCAGACCAACGACTCATTGCAATAAACACTCACAAGTAAAATGTGTGGACCAAAGGGTAAACTGTGTGACTCACTGTGTCACATCACAGCTTCCATGAAGAGATATTTCTTTTCTTTTTCTTTGTTTTATCCTGGGGGGGGGGCATTGCAAGGGAAAAGGGCAGATGTGAAGGGAAAGGGATGTGAGTGGGATTGAGTTGCATGATTGGAAATCCACAAAGAATGAATAAAAAGTTAAATCAATAAAAAGGAAGAAAAAAAACCTAAACTCTACTCCAAAGGTCCTTGATTTTTCTATACAACACTAATCATCATTTAATATATTACTTATTTTGCTTATTGATTTATAAAAGTCACGAGGTCAAGAATTTCTATGTTGTCAATTCTGTGTGCTCAATTCCTAGTCTAGTATCAAGTATATAATAGGTGATCGATTAATATTTGATGAATAAACTAACTGGAAAATTTATTTCAAAGATAATTGCCTCAAACCTGTCTATTCTGCAGAGAGATCTCAGAATCCTGATGTTGTGTCTTACTTTGGAATGAGAAACTTTGGCAGTGACTGTTTAGTTAAATACTAGTTTTCACTTATTTATCTCGTATTTACTCAAAAATCACCTGACTTGCAAATAGTGATTGGTCAGGTGTGCTGAAGAGATGATTCAAAATCTTTCTTGTAATGTGTCATTATCTTAAATTTATAGGAGAAAGAAAATCAAAGATAAGATACTTTGTATCTATCAGTACAGCAACCTGTTTTGGATACAGAATTTTGCTTTCAAAATTCTGCTTTGGTAATTATACCATAGTGAGGATTTTTAGTGTGACTCCGCACAAAACTCAAAATAAAACACAAAATTACACACCAATATAACAGAAGAGCACCCACAGAGGACCTGAAGACTTAGAACAATTCAATTCCGAAAGAGAAAAATCTGACAATAAAAATAAAGAACATTTGCCTCTTAAGACAGCCAATTTAGGAAAAGAGAAAGCTTTTATTTTTATTTAAAAGAATTTCTTATCACAAGTTATTTATTAATATTCAATATAATTTTACATAATTCTGAAATCCATTAGCAAATATTGCTCCAGATTATTGTGCTACCTAAGGGATGAGTCTCTTGGACTCAGATATATGTGCAGAAATAGCTGTCCTTTGTCTGATCCCACAATGCACCAATTCAGCCACTGGAGGAACTATTTAAACATTCTATTGCATAAAAGTCTAGCAGAAGTCTTCTCTTCATTGGTAGTAAGGTAGACATCTCATGATCATAACACATCTTACAACCTATTATTTACTAATATAAGTGAAACTCTAAGTTATCAATTTTGTTCTATGGTATGGTTACTAATGGTGAGTCTCCATAGAGTTATAAAGTGTTTCTTTGAATAAAATTTTATAATATAGTAGAGAAGTAGCGGATTTAAACTTAATTTCCATATATTTACATATGTGTGATTAATTAAAATAATTGATCATTATGTAAGAGTCTTTTGAAATATATGGTTCCCAAGGAAACTTAGAACCTATCAATAATCATGATACTCTGTAAAATCGATACACATTGTAGTATCTTGGCTATATGGTAAGACCAGCATGGTCTACAGAGCAATTTCTAGGAGAGCCAGGGCCACATAGAGAAACTCTTTGAAAGAACAAAATAATACTAATAAATACTATTATTAATGTTAAAGTTGCTTTGCATACATCACTGAGCTGAATGTTTACAACAAGAACAAATATCTTGATCTGTATTTCATATTGTTACTGTTGTTTTTATGACATTTATGCATGTACTTATTTTATTTACTTGTATGTGTGTGTGTATGTATGAATGCCATGTTGTATGTGTGTGGAGGTCAGAGAACAGCTTGTGGAAGTGGGTTCTGTTTTCCTATCATGTGGCTCTGTGCATGGGACTCAGACACTCAGGCTTGCTGACAGGAAGCGCCTCTACCCTGAACTCTGAAGTCCCATCTGGTCACTTTTAAACAATGAAAGAAGACATACATATGTTAAAACTAACTCCAAGAGAATGTTTCTATTTTTATAACTAAATTTGATCATTGTTTAAGCCATATAACATAACACAAAGGAGAGAGAGATAAAGAGAGATAAGAGAGAGAATAATAAAAATCCATGGATCAGTTTTCTACTAAGATCCACTGTTAACATACAAAATAAGAATTATAGATTGCTGGGCAGTGGTGGTGCACGCCTTTAACCACAGCACTCCGGAGGCAGAGGCAGGAGGATCTCTGTGAGTTCCATCGAGGTCAGCCTGGTCTCCAAAGCGAGTTCCAGGAAAGGCGTAAAGCTACACAGAGAAACCCTGTCTCGAAAAAACAACTAAGAAAACAAAACAAAAAAAAAGAATTATAGATTAATATGTTTCATTAAATGATGAAATGTAAATAAGATTAAAAATTTGGAGTATGGCCAAAACATCACTGATTAATGTGAAGTTATTCTTAAAAATAAAAATACAAATTTTGAATATAGTGGTTTAAACAGAAACAAAATAATTTCTGACTGTGCATTAAAGCTATGAAAGAAAAATTTGAAATTAAAAATATGGAATACTTTTTAAATGCTTAAGTTACTTGCAGAGAATTTCTTGCTTTAACATAGCATAGAGAGTTCACTATAATGTTTGCAGATATAACCAATTTTTTCTCAAATATGTCTTTAATCTGTAATCTGGAATTTTTTAACTTTTACATTATTCCAAATTAAAAGATCATTTCTTTCAAGGAAGTAGGTAGTTAAAATTTTCTTTCATACTTACTACAATATATCGAAACTGGCTACTGGGCAAAAAAATTAAGTTATATTTTCAAGAATTTCTTATATTGAAGAAAATAAACTTTGCCTGATGACCATTGTTTATGTTGTTTTATGATAACTTTAGACTGTGGATATAGTAACCGGTTTGGTACAATTAGAATCAAATTGCCACAATTTGTCTTAGGAGGAGAGCCCCCTTCCTCCTACCGAAGCTCTGCCTGAGAGAGCCCGAAAATAATCTCCGCTCATTTGAAGCCGGAGACAGGCTGGGGGCGGTCCTTCAGGTAGAGGTGCTGTGGCAAACACCATCTTTTCTCAGGCGTCAGAGTCGCTGAAAAGCTAAATTGCATTTTGAATCAACAGAAAAATATTTTTGTTCTCTCTCCGAAACACCCCTTTCCTTTTCCTCATTAAAGGCTCCATTGCCAGATGCCTCCTTCTTTAAAATTCATTCAATACATTATCTTTTTCAAGGTTTGGGGGAAATGTGTCTTTTTATCTGAGCCAAGCCTCTGACTGTCGTTTTTCTTGCTTCTCTTACAATGTGAAGGAGTATTATGATCACAGAAGATAGATGCGTGCTTTCTCATTATGGCAGTTTCACCCACAATTTACCCCATAGCCCAAATGCTTGATGTCAATTCCTTCTTTTGATCATATCCCTTATGCCCCTTAGACCCCGTGGGCTGAGAAAGGAAAGGTTTGGAGAGACGAGAGCTCTACAAAGCAGCCCGTGAACACGGCACAGCCGAGCCTGCCTTGTAGCTGTTTTTGTATTCTGCTCACCACGGGGGCACATCTTTAAGAGAGCTCAGCCTATGGATGAAAACCTCCTCTCCACATAGATCTTTTTATTTCGAGCTACTAATCCCCAGAATTTCATGAATACACACAAAGCTTATTTTCTGCTCCTTCCAGTCACCTCCGGTGATGGCAAAGTAATAACAAGAATTGCTGTTAAGGCTGGTAGGCGAATGTCTATGGAATATGTGACCAAAGCAAAAATATTAAATAAGATATTCATTCCTTATAGCCCCTAACAGACACAGTTTGGTTTGACTGATAGTTCCCGAGACCAGGGGCTGTTTTACACATCTTTTTGTACATGCCGTTTCAGTTTGGCTCAGGAAGATGGGAAACCCTGAGTAGCTCTAATGACAATGTCCAGTGTTTGTTTTGTCGTTATTCCTCTGGTCATCCTGTAAGTAGAAAGGAACATCAAAATGTCTGCCCATCAGGGTCAACATGTCAACCCAAATTATAATGGGATTGAAACATATTGGTGTCACAGAAATTGAACCAAAATCTTAAAAGTATAGTTGACATAAATGTAGGTAATTGTTGCATTTAGTCAGGATTTGTTGCTGAGCTAGGATAAAAGAACTCGTAGAAAATAACAGGACTGTGTCCTATATTTGCCTTGTCCAACAACTAGCAGCCACTTAAACTTCCTTAGCATTGTTTTCCTGTTTTAAATTTTAAAAAGCAAACTGAATTTTAAAACATTTTGAAGATGGCAAGGCTGGCTTTATTCTCTTTAGCGATCTTGTGCAAAAAAAAATTGGAAAGTCTTGCATCAGGTAACTCTTTTATTTTTCAGTTTTTCTATTTAAATCATTTATATTATTTTTTGAGAATATGATATCATTACCTTATTTCCCCTCCCATTTCTTTTCTCCCAACACTTCCATATGCCCTTCTGGTCTTTTTTAAATTCATGTCCTCTTTTTTTCATTAATTGTGATATATATGTTTATAAATAAATATATATATGTGTATATATATATATATGTAAAGTATTTCACAACCAGAACAGAATTGGGAAAATTCAGAGGAAATATGGAGCAGAACTGACTTGGTCTTCTCATGACTGGGAAGCATACAGCTCAAGGAAGCGGGTGCTGTGGCACATCTCAGAAAAACAATGCAAGCAAAAGCCATTGTCAGAATTCCTTCCTCCTCTAATATCATGACTCCGGTCCCAAATATTACTTGATAAAATACATAGATGTAGCTGATTAATCAGAGATGTATTTTCTTGAAAGCTTAATGGATGCTGATGGATATGTTGCAGAAAGTTTGTTAGAATATTGTATTTAACCAAAGTCCCAGATTTTGACCTTTAAAACTTGTACTTTAATCATCTTAAAATTAAATTAAGATGAATATGAAATATGCATGTAATATCTTCTATAATAAATACTCTTCTATAGTGAAGACTAGTGGCCTTTTCATATTTAAAGATATATTAACTATAAATGTTGAGTCTGCTAATGAATAAAAAGAACATGCTCCCACTCCTTGCTGTAGGCTTCATTGTGTGAGCTAGCCAAGGCAGGTCTGAAGAGCTCATCCAGGTAGTGATGATGAGGGAAAGCTGGCAGGCTGACCAACCCAGCTAACACCCAGGCCCAGAACCAGGGCTGTAAGTTGACTCACCCCAACATCCACCAAATCTATGAGCTGTTGGAGAAGGTGAAGGAAATAAACCTACAGATCCAAAACAACAGGATCTCCTAGACACAGGACAATGACAGGATAATCAAGAGGAGCCCCAGTGAGAGTCCATTACCAGTGATGATGTAGCAGAAGCCAGAGGCCTATAGCTAGGCCAATGACTTGTGGCAATGAACACTTGAAAGTAAAGATGAATGGACTAAAGGGTAAACTGTGTGACTCAAATGGTCACACTACAACTTCTTCCATGACAAGATTCTTCTATCTATCTATCTATCTATCTATCTATCTATCTATCTATCTATCTATCATCTATCTATCTACAATCTATCTATCTCTATATCTTTCCCTCTCATTTTGTTTCTTCATTTTGTTTGATTTTTGGCTTTTCTTTTAAATTTGGTTTTGTTTTGGGGGAGGTTGTCAAGGGCAGAGGGCAGATTCGAGGGAATAAGGAGATAAGTGGAATCAAAATGCATAATGTGCCGGGCGGTGGTGGCGCACGCCTTTAATCCCAGCACTCAGGAGGCAGAGCCAGGCGGATCTCCGTGAGTTCAAGGCCAGCCTGGGCTACCAAGTGAGTTCCACGAAAGGCGCAAAACTACACAGAGAAACCCTGTCTCAAAAAACCAAAAAAAAAAAAAAAAAAAAAAATGCATAATGTGAAATCCACAAAAAAATCAGTAAAAGTTTTTTTAAAAATTAGAAAAAAGAATGTCACATGGGACTGGACAATGGTGCTGGTATGTTTGAAATTCAAATATTGAAAAAACACATGTTATTAATCTACTATTCATTAAATGTGCTGTTCAATCATGAGTAATTCATGTTTCTGGCAATAAAATTGAACTAGATTGAGAGTCTGAGGTTATCAGAAACAAGCCTGCACAGTGTGTGATTTACTCACTGTGATGCAGGTTTCTATTTTTCATAAATCAAAATCCCTCTGTGGTCCTTTGGGATCCTTCAGATGTTCTCCCTCATCACCTCTCTGATCTCATCTTTTTACATGCTCCTTCTCCCTTTATCTATTACAATGATGTTCTTGCTGAACAGCCAACACACTCAGGAATTCCTACATGCTGTGTGATCTGTCACAAGCTTTCTACCTGCAGACAGCTGATTAACTAGCTCCTTGACTTCTTACATGCTTTTGCTAAAATTTTATCCAGTATCCCATATGCAAACTGCACTCTACAGTATTCATATTGCACTGCTCTGTGTGTATGTTTTTAACAATTCTACAACACACAGTACTTTCTTTAAAGTGTTTAAATATAATACACTATATTTTTTAAAAGACATATTTTGTGTGTATGTGGGTAGATATATATGTGTTCATGTGATGTGATGTGATGTGATGTAATGTGATATGTGTGTGTGTGTGTGTGTGTGTGTGTGTGTGTGTGTGTGTGTGTGTGTGTGTATCTCACACACAGATCCCTGGAACAGGAATTATAAAAAGTTGTGAGTCAGGATGTGAGTACTGGGAACAGAATTCAGATCCTCTTTAAAAAATATCAAGTGTTCTCAACTGCTAAGACATCTCTCCAGTCACAGCACACCATATTCTTGACTCTCTGTCTTACTTATTGTTTATGTATTTATCTGTTTACTCCATTGAGTAATGAGCTTCATCATTTCACGAGAGTATTACTGAAAAGATCTTGAAGAAAGTAGTAACAGAACTGTGTTGCATTATTTTTTTTTGCAATTACCAACAGAAATTTTAGCTTTTCAGTATCTTTTGATTCTGAATCCTTTGATGATATAGCTTACCATGAAACAAAATTGGTGTTTGTCAAATAATGTTATATTAATTAATATTTGTTGAATAATGTTATATTTTATCTATAATAAGCTAAGCAAAGTGTTGACAATTGAATTTGATTGTTCACAGACAACAAGGAACATAAAAAAGAAGTAGCTGCATATATTGTTTATGTAATACCCAATGTTCATGTATGCTTGGTAACAATATACTTCTTGTTTTTTGTGATAAGAACTATATTCAATGTATATTCATAGTAAACACATGAATTGAAATTTCAAATATGAAAAAATCAGTAATCATAAAATAAACAATATTTTCACATTAAAAGTTGTGATATAACCACAAAGAAAAGAAGGCAAGGCCATTTGGTTTTTGATTTTCAACAATACTACAAGAATTATCACAAAACTCCTAAAAAGTGAAATCACATCAATTACTGAAGACTGTGATACCATTGGTAATAGAGTTCATGAAAAAAGATTCTATTTCTCAGTTTTTCAGTCATCAATTCAATTGATATGGCTTTTGATTTAATGCAGAGGAGTAAGCATGATATTTCTACATTTTCATTCTCTCTTTGTAGAAGATTTTCATAATGGGTTATAAGAATGAATGAGCTATGAACTCAATAAATATGTAGGAAGCAAAACAAGAGCTACTTAAGAATGATGACTGAGAGGGTGAAGTGGAAGGCAGGGATCCAGCTGTCAATCCAGGCATGTTAGAATAACCTTTTGTGTTAATAGGCAAGTCTCTGAACATGCATTGAACAGTTAATGATTCAAATGGACTGAAAAATCCCTAAGTGTTTTTCTGTATGTGTTTTTGATATTTATAAAGAGATCAGGGTTAATGTTCTAAAGGATGGAAGGTAAACCAAAGTGAATTATGAAGCACACATTTGTTAATAGGGCAATGGGAAAGAGATCTGATCAGAAGTGGAACGAGCATTGTGTGTATCACTGTTTTCTAATTATCTGTGCACTTGGGAGTCATTCACAGCATTGGATGTATGGCATGCAAGAGGTTGTTAATATAGTTGAGCGGTACAAAATGTACTGAAGAAAAACAGACTGAGATAAAAAATAAAAAGTATTATGATTATTAAACATGTAAATTGTAAAGTATATACTTCTGAGTAATGAAGACACAGTCTAAATTGGTAGCAACAGAAGAAATACAAGGATGAGCTTAGAGGGAATATTGATAGGATACAAAATAGTATCAGGCTGAAAAATGAAGGAATCAAAATAGACTCTCATGATTTTCTTGTTTGAAAATGGTGACAATCTGATAAAAATATAAAAAAGCAAAACCACACATTATTGTTAGAAATGGGATTAGAATAACTGTTCATATCACTTCCTTTCTCTTCACTTCACAGTATCTTGTCTTATGTAGGATTTTAAAAGTAAACTCTTGTAGTTAAATTTGGATAAGCCTTGAAATATAGCAGTGTTTTGTCTGCTTATCATTAGCCTACTGATTAATTTTCATTAGAATGCATAACATCTAGGCATGCCCACATTCCTCTACCAACCCAGACCTCAGGACTATTGACCTCATATCACTCAGTTTTGCCAAACACTGACACCTGGAAATCTATTCAAGGACTTTGTTACTGGAAAGCTCTTAGACAAAATAAAAATCTTGGAGGAAAGGCGTGCATAAAAATAAGAACGTTAAAACTATCAGCACTAAAATGAAATCTTGCTTAGCATACTCCAAAGGTGATATTCTGGTAACAGATCTAATCTATGAGTTATAATGAAATTATCTAAATTTATAGAAGATGGAAACATCATAATGATGGTTGGTCTTCACAGTCAAGTTGATAACACTTAGATCAAGGAAACAGAACCTTGGACCTCATGGACTGGTATCTCAGACTCAGAGGAAAATGAGTATCAGCAGCCTCCTGACCACGGACACAGTGTCAATAGATATCACATGTTGCCACCAGCACGATTTCTTCTCCAAGATGGACTATAGATCCTTAAACCACAATACAAATAAACCCTTCCTTAACTTTCTTTTGTTTTTCTTCTTTAAAAAACAACTTATTTTAATTTTTAAGGTTATATATAAATTCATCATTTCCCTCTTCCCTTTCTTCTCTCCCCACCTTCCCATGTACCCTTATTGCTCTCTTTCAAATTTGAAGCCTCTTTTCTCTAATTGTTGTTATGTGTGTGTGTGTGTGTGTGTGTGTGTGTGTGTGTGTGTGTGTGTATTTCTAAATACATAAACATAAGTTTCTAAGTCCATATAATGTTACTTCCATGTGTATGTTTTCAGAACTGTTCATTTGGTATTAGATAACCATCAAGAATTTTGTCACAGCAGTGAGCAAGTAACCAAGAAAGTGGTTTGAATATTCAGTACATAACCTGTCAAATAACATAACGTTTATGTTATTGTTAATATGCAAGCTCATTTTTATTATCCAAATGAAGTGTTATAGTAGTATAGTTTGTTCCCCATCATGATAGCATTCATACTTACATCATCAAGTCATAATGAAAACCAGTAAACTACTATCAGTGAAGACTGTATGACTACAAGGTATTTTGTAAACCTTTTGGTATTTGGGTTTGTCTAACATATACAATAAATTGATGTTTCTATCTTCATTACTTAAATAAAACAAATACCTTGAAATAATCAAATTACATATAAATCTCCAAGTGATAATTGGATTTGTTAACATAAAACACATAATTGAAAATAATTAACTTTTATAGCAGCATACTTCAAAGAGAATACTAGTTTTATCTTCATGTATCATATTATACTTTGCAAATATCCCACATTTTCCTTAATGCAACTAAGATATCATTGATTATTCAAAGCCATATATATCCTTAGTTGACTCAGTTTAATTTACTCTCTGTATCTAAATTAAAATTCTCCTAAAAATCCCTAAAAGTAATAAAGAATTATATTTCCATTTCCCAGGCATGTTGCCCCCAAGTAGTAGAAAACTAAACAAGAACATATCCCAGCTAACAGCTGTGTGATTTGGTCTGAAATGGATCTTACAATCTGTATATTTAAGTAGTTAATTTGCTATGATAATATCTTGAAGATGTACATATTTTAATCCTTATTCTATGTTAGATACATGTATTCTAGGATTGACTTTACAATTTTGTTCCTACAAATGAAATTCCAAGCCTAAGCCATTGTTCTAATTTATTATAGAGAGAAGCATACAGATCAATCATTAGAGAAAAATGTTAGTTTAATTTTAGGTAAGAAAAAAATCTCCCATCATCCCTCATTCCAATGTTTCCCCCCCCAAAAAAAAATTGATTAGAATGTTTTCTGAAACAAAGGAAAAAAGCAGGAGATGTTTTCAGTTAGTGTAACTGAAAGATAACTGGCTGGAAATCAGTGATGCATGCCATCCAAGAATTACTTATTTTCAAGACACAAAGAACAAATACTGGATAATGATAATAAAAAGAAAGTAACAAATTCCTTCTGCCTGTTTGCCCTCACTATCCTTAACCTCTCACAAATGTGAGAGAGCAGAGGGCAATTTCTGGCCTTTTAAATTAAATACCTCATTTACCAAAGTATTTGAGTAATCCATGGGGAAAATGTTTAACTAACGTGGTCTGGTTTATTATGGATTTTTGCCTAATGGTTAATTGATTAGAAAACCCATTAGTCAGTTATATAATGCCTCCTTGCCAACATTTCTATTAATATATTATAAAGCCTTTCAACCACATTTTTAGAAAGTATCTAAAACAATTTCAGATCATTCATTTCTTAAATATTTCTAATAATGATAAAACAAAAATTCAGTCATTCAATTTATTTATTGTTGCTGTCAAAAGAGAATTATAATATTAAATTATAACTAAGTATTTAGAGATAGCTGTTGGTTATAAAACATACAGATATATATATATATATATATAATATTAAAATAATTTTCCTGTCAAATCATTTTCCCATAAGACATCAATTCAATTTCCCTTTAAAATGACAAATTATGAATGTTCCAACTAGAGGTAAAAAGATCCCTGAGTGGTTAAGTGTTTTTTTTGCTCTTCCAGAGAGGGGAGCACACAGCACCATTTTCGGTGGCTCATAACCACCTGTATCTCCAGCTTGAAGAGATCAGACACCCTCTTTTGGCCTCCATGAGTACTGTAAACAAGCAGTATATACCCACACAGATAGACTCATATACATAAAAAAATTAAGGAAAAAAGGAAAGTAAATATATATTTAGATTCCAGCACTAACAAAAATATAAAACAAATTTTAAAAATATTTAAAACCCCTCCTTGCAGAACTGGAGAGATCTTTGGCATCTGTTCTTTTAATAGGACTACAAAACTCAGATGTTTTAATAATTGGTTTATAAATATGTTTAGTTTGTCACACTGATATCTCTTCTCTTTTCAAATTTTAGTAAAGACTAAAGTCCATTTGTACCAACTAACTAAAATTTCTTAGTTGTGTTACAGAGAACTCAGTATCTCCCAAGTAACCATGTTTTTATATTTTCACCTGTCTCTTATTTCTCAAATATCATCTTGGCTCAGATGTCAAAATCCATTCTCAAAGATTTAGTGACTTTTCCATTTCCCACATTCCATGACTTGGTTGGACGATAGCTACAGATTTTGGACTTACTTGTTGGACAAATCTCTTCAATCCAACAGATACTTTGCTACCATGAATGCACAGGGCAGTTGGTTCTCACTTAAGAATAGTCCTCTTCTAAATGATTGACAAGAATTAAATATAAATGACTCAGCATCTCTCCCAGAGTGAGGTGAATGTTACCTCATAGTTTATATTCACACTGTTTGCTTTTTCATCTGGATAAGCACTAGGTAGCTGATAGCTGACTTTGTAATACATACCCTATTTGTTTCCTTTTTCAAAAATTCATGACTTCTCTCTCCTTCCTGTTGATAATTCTTTTACCTATTAAATATGAGAGTACAAACTCAAAGTAATCATCAGAATTAATGGGTCTCAGAAGGAGTTATCAATGGACTCTTCTGTGGTCAATGTGAGAATTCAGCTTGAGAGTAGCTGTAAGTTCCAGTTCGCTAAAACTGTCCTATCTTAATTTTTAGTTTTGCTCAAATTAATTTCTAACTATTTACAAGTATAGCTATCTTCTCTTATGAGACATAGGAATCATCACATTGGAATCTTCTGTCTGAAGATAAACATGAAGATCTGCCAGTACCTGCAGTGTTGAGTTGTTTTTAGACTCTTATGCTTCAGAAGTCAGAATCCTCTTGCTATTGACATGTGAAAATGTCTCTATGCCCATTTAAATGAATTCTTTTACTTTAGACTTTTTGAACTCTCATGTAATCATCCTTTCTCATGATTACTCTGTTTTTTCTCAATGTATTTTCCCTGTGGGTTTCCAAATATTCTTAAAACAATTTTATTTTTAAAATAAATACATAAAAATTTTCACTATTTCTACATGTCCCACTAGTGGCTGAAATATAGCCAGTATCATAAATCTGCTTCATAGCAAAACTGGTTTTTTGCTGGTTCTATGTTTAACTTCTTTGTCTTTTCTGTCTCATTCTATAAGCTACTCTTCTAGTTTGACTCCCAGATCTAGCACCGACCTGAAAATGTATTATGCTTTGTGTACTCATAAATGTACATATTTCAGTTCTCACACTGATTATCTCTTCCTTCCTCCTTCAGTGTGTTCCTAGTTGAACCCAAAGACCCAAGAATTGGTTCGTATGAATTTGCTGTGTGACAGCTTCTTCTACTCCTTTGTCTCTAACTTCTAAGAATGTCTGGAAGTCCATCCTCTAATCCTTTTTATTAGACTACTAAAGGAGTCTTTCACAGGTCTTACTGCAACTTTATTTATTCTTCATATTTTAATTCTTTGCTTTTAGCATAAATATGATCCTATTTTCTCAACTCATGGTTTAGCAATACCCTACATTAAAATAGTTCAGCGCATTCTTGATGTTAGAATAAAGGCAAATGTAGCTTCAAGAACTCTTTATTCTCAGGCCACTACTTGTAAAGAGTTACTTCCGTTGTTGGAGCCAATATTAAACTTGTCTGAGTTCTTCCAAGATCAAGCGCCTATTGAATACTGCCATATCTCATTGTATGCTCGCACAGAATGTACTTCCACTCTCATCGAGTTAACCATCCTTATGATTTCTAAACTTAGCAATATCTTCATAAGACAACTTTCCCCTAGTTGCTGAGAAGCTCATTTCATCCTGTAATAATTTTCATGCTTGTTGGATTTATTTTAAGTTATTTTTAAAATTAAATTTGTGGTTTGACAATTTTGCAAACATAATAATATGTACTGACTCTCACTCACCACCATCTTCCATATTATCCCTATTATCCTATTATCCCTGTTTACCTACTCATTCTTGACAAAACTTTTTCCTCACATTCATGTCTGTTTAGTTTTTCTTGTGACCCACTGAGTTTAACTAGAGGGATCTGTGTGAACATAGATTTAGAGCCATCTTTTGGAGTTTGGTTGGCTCAGCAGGGGATACAAAGCCAGAGACAATGATTATCCATCTTCCAAAATCTATCAGTAGACAGTATTTCTACAGTAAGAGGAAGAATCCCATAAGTCCCTTACCTTTTCATGATTGACTTTTGATAGGGCCAGTCTTGTGTCAACCAAATTCAATTAACTGCAGTTGTGAGCTAATGGATGCAGTGGTTGCACCTAGTCTAGAGATTGGCATTTCAAAGCCTTCATTCTAGTTCTCATTTTCTGCTCCCATTCTTTTCCAAGGTTCTCTGAGACTTTGAGATGATGGTCTACATGCTTTGCCTAAGTCTGAGCCCTCAATCATTATCCTTTGCATTTAGACAGCCATCAGTCTCTGAATTCATTGCAAAAAAAAAAAAAAAAAAAGCCTTCTCTGTCAAGGCTTGAGAGTAGTTTTGTGTATGGGTATAAACAGAGATATTTGGAAAGCAGATTGTTGTTAATTTAGTTAAATGACAGCAGTACACTCTCCCACTTGGGCCTATGACTACCTGAGGCATAAATTACTAACTAAATGTGTAGTTCCAGCCTTGGCTCCTCTTGGAGGAGCATGGGTAACACCCAGGCAGAGGGCAGCTGCCTTCCTATACAACTAAAGTGGAACTTCTAAACTTGCAGAAATGTCTTGTTTGGCAGGTTGATTTTTGGTATGTAAAATTTGCAGAAAGATAAGACCACTGGTTATTTTTTTTCAAGACAGGGTTTCTCTGTACCTTTGGAGCCTGTCCTGGAACTTGCTCTGTAGACCAGGCTTGTCTCAAACTCGGAGATCTGCCAGTCTCTGCCTCCTAAGTGCTGGGATTAAAGGCATGCACCACCACCACCCAGTTAGGACCACTGACTTTTTAAAATAATGCCACTCCTTATAAAAGGCACAACAGGACTTTTGCCCAGTATCATCTATGTAGTGTCAAGCACAAGGCTTGGCTTATGTCAGATGTTTGAAAGGTTTTGGATGAAATAAAAAAAAATCTGAAATGTATTCTAGAAGATAAATATTAGTTATGATAAATGATTTTTATTTTTAAAACAATGTGAGTTATTCCATTTTCATGAATTTTCCAATGTCTCTTTAGCCTATGGAAGAGAAACAGTATAAGATCTAGTAACTAAGACCTTTCCACTTTCAACATATAACATCCCCCTGACATTATCATTTATTGATGTGAAACTCACACACTTGTTTCCAGCCCTGCTTGCCTCATTTCTGTTCAAAAACAGAGTTTCATTGGCCACTCCACATACTTGTAATGCTCTTTCCCCAGATATCTATATGATCTCTTCCTTAAGTGTTTACCTAATTTCTGTTTCTATGGTAGTATCCATCTTCTTTGAAATACTCTGATATTCATTTCCCCACAATTTCCCTGTTGTTTCTAGAGTTGTTTTGTCTTATAGTTCCATGTTCATGTGTGTCTGTGGCCTCAAACTCATAAAGACTTCTTACTTTCTTAATTTCAGCACAGTATCTCTGGATCCTAGAATGGTGTGTGGTACAAAATATATATTCAATAAATCCTTGTTGATTAAGTTAAAAATCACTACTACTGAATTTATTTCTCCTCTCTTGGTGACTATAGTGAGGGATCTTTACTGGTAAGTTGCTTATCAATGAAACGTATATTTGTAGGAAATAACATCATTTATTTACTTGTTATAATTGTGAAGTTGTTATATTTTAGATAAATACATCAAATGTTTGTGTCTTGTCTACAATAAGAAACAAAAAATAACCCAAAAGGAGGAACTACAACTTCATTGGCACATAAACATAAAATAAATGTAATATATATAAGAAATATACAAATAAATATAAGAAAACTTAGATTTGGGACTCCACAGCCATTTTTATAAGAAAATTATATACAAAGGAAATTTAGGACATATAACTTAATAATTTTAAGACATATTGATAATACATTTAGGACATGTAAAATTAATAATTAATAGTTAAAATGAATAAACTTCAATAATTAATAGTCAGGCTTGGAGTCTTGGCAAATCTGGTTATGCAACTAGGTTCTCTTAGCTTTTTTTCAGATGTATTAGTGAATCATGCTGTCCATTGGCTAGTATAGGGTAACTCATGCTGTCCATTGGCCAATATAGGATGACTCATGCTGTCCATTGGATAGTTAGAACAGGACTAGGCATGAGAAAAGCAGAAGGATAGTGGAAGGAGAAATTCAAACACATGAGTCAGAATCCCAGGTCAGCCATTCACATGGTGACTGAATTTAAACCAGCTTTTTGTCCCATTTAAAACTCTATTTTTGTTACATGTAATAGTCACCTCCAAGCTTTTATAAGTATGATATCATGGCAAATTTTATCTTGAAATTTCATAACACTTTAATAATATGAGATTTTTATTAATAATTAAGACAGGAAATGATCCAAGAGATTATAATTTTTTTTGACATGCACTCTCCCCATAACTAGAACATACGTTCATTCCAATTAAATGACACATTTTGGAAAATCTTGCTGTGCTCATATATTCAATACATATTTGTTTTAAAAAGGTGCTGATTACATCTAGTGACTAATAAAGTATTTGCATGATTCTAAGATCCTTGCTAAATTTTCAAATTCTACAATTTCCATCCCTTTTAAAATGTGTAGATAAACATATTTATGTAAATGTGTATCAGCTGCTTTTCTGTTTCTATGATAAAATACCATGAGCAAGGCAACTTATAGAAGAAAGAGTTTATTTTGGTTTAAGCAGGGGCAGCACAGTAGCAGGCAGCTAGAGCAGGAGGAAGCTGAGAGATCACACATTTCCTTTGAGCACAATGTTGAGAGCACAAACTCAAAGTAGGGTGAGGCTATGAACTCTGAAAGCTTATCTCCAGTGACGAGCTTCCTTCAGCTAGGGTGTACCTCCTAAATGTCCCAAAACAGCCAGCAGTTGGGGACCAAGTATTGAAATACCTAAGCCTATGGTGGACATTTCTTTCTTTCTTTCTTTCTTTCTTTCTTTCTTTCTTTCTTTCTTTCTTTCTTTCTTTCTTTCTTTCTTTCTTTCTTTCTTTCTTTTTTCTTCCTTCCTTCCTTCCTTCCTTCCTTCCTTCCTTTCTTTCTTTTCTCCCTTCCTTCCTTCCTTTATTACATTTCTTATTTATTTCATAATATTTATATATTCATAATAGCTACATATTTTTCTTTTTCTCTAACTTTTATTAGCTCTTTGAGAATTTCATATTCACCTTCCTTCTCAGTGTCTCCCAGAGCTATTCTCTCTCTCTTCCCTGCCCAGCTAATTTTGTGTCCTCTTTTTTTTTTATTAAAACTCATTAAGTCCAGTTTCTTCTGCCCATATGCTATTTAATGTAAGGCCTTTCTCTGGAGCATAGTCTACTGATCAGGAGCTTTACTCATAAAGAAAATTGCCTCTCCCTCTTAGAGCAGTTATCAGTTGTCAATAGTTCGTCAGCATGCATTTTCCATTATTTCCTTTGTCCCATAGGCTTAGCTACATGATCTGGAGAAGCAAAAGAGTTGGAGATCTGATAAAAGTTTCTTTCAAGAACAATATTTCCTAAGCAACTGAGACCCATGGTATGCTATACCTTCAAAAATATAAAAATAAGAAAAATAGTCTCATGTGAATCTATGGCCCTCCTATAACTATCTCCAATCCTTAATGCTGTACTTTATACCTTGCATTATCAGAAACTACAAAACCTTATTGTAGTTTCTGTATAATATTACTTTGTGGAATTGACAGTAACTGTCATTTGTCTCAGAGGAATATTACAAAATAATACTCAAATTTACATTTATATAGAGTTTGAATTTTGAAGAGATAACATCTATTAAACCAATCTCTAGGCAAGATTTTTGTGCTATTATCTGTGTTTTATAGCCTGAGAAAACTGAGCCACAGAAATATGAATTGCTTTGCCTAAGGCCTAAGCTCTCAGCTGCAGAGGGAATATAAGCCAGATGAATTATGTATCAGACCCATGTCAGGGACTCACGGTATACAGATAAGTGGAATTGACATGTCTCATCTCTCATAATACTTTGGTCCTATGGCAAAATAGATTTGTATTGTACAATAATGTTCTATACAAAAAGGAAGGTGCTTATGAAACAAAACAAAAAGAAATAAAGTTACTTAAACGGTTTACATTATTACTAAAAGAAATTCTACTGTCTTTTCAGTTGCTCTTGTCTTATGTCCTTGAGGAAGAATATCTCTCTGATGGAGGTTTGCCCACTTAAACCACTCTCATATTTTTAAGTTGCCATGTGATTCTTATCAATATAACTTATTTTACTTCTGAGAGGCTATAAAAATAACACAACCCCAAAATGCAGACAAAAGAATAGAAGTTTTATATTTGTGTAGGTTTTCAGCTTGATCATATTTAAGAGTTGAGAGTATATAACCTAAGTAATTAATTTTGATTTTAAATTAAATTATATATAAAATAATATAATGTTTTATGCAAATTTGAAATTTACTTTGTTTCCATACTATGACCAATCCCTGTGTGTTGCTCATGCTAGGCAAGTGTTCTACAATTGAGCTATGATCCCCAGCCATATATCCATTTCTCAATTCAAAAATCCAATAATTTCTAAATATTCTTCAAGCAAAAACAATTTGCAGGGTGGGCGTGGTGATGACCGCCTTCCATCACAACTCATGTAGATAGAGGCAGGCAGATCTTTGTGAGTTTATGGCTAGCCTTGTCTGCATACAAGGCAATTCCAGGCTATCAGGGCTACATAATAAAAATAAAAAATTAACAATGTTGGCACAAATAATTATAAAATTTTGGCATTTTTTAACATTTTGTGTGTGTGTGTGTGTGTGTGTGTGTGTGTGTGTGTGTGTGTGTGTGTGTGTTCTTTGCCCCAACAGGGCAAAGAGTGAATTTGCAGACTAAACAGAAATACTAGAAAAGAAATAAATGGGCACATTTTAGGAGTTTAAAATGAGCATAGACTTTAGAAATTCAAAATCAGAAGCTGACTATATTTTTATTCATCCTTGATGCTAACATCTTTGCTTTCTTTTTTCTGGTGCTCAAATCCTTGCACATGCCAGGCAAGCACTTTACCCCTGAGCTACACCTTGTCCAAAATTCTGACTAATCTGCAAAACAGAAACAAATACTAGTTCTCAGTATTTGTGTTTGGTATTTCCTCTTTGGCCCTTGGAGACAAATACCCAAATCAAGCCTTGACTATATGAATGTAGTTATGACATCACTGCTTCTTTTCCATATATAAAATCATGAATAAAAAACAAAACAAATTATTATCCCTTATTACAAATAGTCATACTTATATACTTGAAAACACAAATAGATCTAGTTTCGATGGCCATTTAGAATAGACACACATACAAATATACAGGCAATGACTCCTCTTTCTGAACTCAAATTAATGGATTTCACTCATTCCTCAAACAAACAAAAAATGTCTTATGACAGAAAGAACTGATGTAAAAAGGCACTTATAAAGTCCTAAATAGGGCAGCATAGAATCTTGTTATGTTGGGAACTATTCTGTCCCTTTTTTTGGTATATAATATAAGCACCATATTACCAAAATACTTTCAATTAGTGCAAAACACAGCAAAAACAATGCCAAGTTGATTATTAAACATCTGTTCAAAAATGTATAATATTCTAATAAAGAGAAAGGAAACTTTTCTCTGTAAATCTTTATTTTTGTTCTTAAAGCAAAAATATATTTTAATAATATTCCCCAATAATTAAACTGACCAAGTGAAAATCTGTACCAAAATATAATTGCCTATTTATGTAAATAAGTTAGGAACACCCGCTTTTTCAAGGTTTTGTTGACTGTCAATGACAAAATCAAAATAATCATTTATATGTAAATCACCATAATTACAAAACAAACTTTTTGGTTTTGAGACAATAACTCATTATGTAGCCCTGATAGCCTGGAATTGCCTTGTATGCAGACAAGGCTAGCCATAAACTCGCAAAGATCTGCCTGCCTCTATCTACATGAGTTGTGATGGAAGGCGGTCATCACCACGCCCACCCTGCAAATTGTTTTTGCTTGAAGAATATTTAGAAATTATTGGATTTTTGAATTGAGAAATGGATATATGGCTGGGGATCATAGCTCAATTGTAGAACACTTGCCTAGCATGAGCAACACACAGGGATTGGTCATAGTATGGAAACAAAGTAAAACAAAGTAATGGATAGAATTTTCATGTAATGAAAATATATTTTCATTAAAAGTATATTAAACAATTACACGTCTCTATAAAAAAGCAGAAAAAAGTTTTATCAAAAACATAATTAATAGACTAACCTCAAGAAAAAAATTCACTGTTATTTATAACATATTGATATCCTGTTTCACAAATGTGAGATGAGAGAAACTGACTTTAGGGAGAGGATTCTAACAACTGAAGAAATATATGCCTGCAAATTTTGTCTTGGTTTTATAATTTCAGATAAAAATGTAAAGTAGGAGAAGTGCTGTAGGTCATAAGTAAAGCACCATGAAAAGGGTAACTTCCTGTTTGCCTGATACATACTCCTTCTCCTTTTTGTTTTTATATAAGAGGGACATTACATATTTTCCTATTTACAATCCAAAAATACAAATATACTTACAACAAACTGTAGTAATTCCTGTGACTCTTATACCTCCAATAACCTCCTAGCAAACCACACAACATGGCAGTCTGCACCCCACCCACATCCTCTGACTTTTGCACCTGTTGTACCTCTACTCCAAACGTAGTACGCTGTATCTACAGAGTTCAAGTACTTGTTCTCATAGGCTTTTCTTGGCAGCTAGTTCCCTGGCAGATTCCCCACCAATTAAAAGTTCAGATCCCCAGACCTCTAATAGCCCATTCCCATTTCATTTCTAATTATGTTTTAACATTACAGTGATCATTCTAGAATCCTGTTCACTCAATTGTCTTCCTACTACAATGTGAATTTAGAGACTCCTAGTAAGGTGAAGGTATTTGTCGTTTACTGATTGCTAGAAATGCTTGGTAAAAGAGACATAGCAATTAAGCTTAACGTTTGATGGAGAGAAAAGAGAATAGAAATTATTATATATATATATATATATATATATATATATATATATATATATATATATATATATATATATATAAATTGTATTTTAACTGAACTTAAGCCTGGGAGAATGTTTTTTAGAGAAGTAATAGAGGATCCAACCTATTTTCTTATCCTGGAAACTGCCTAGAGCAACCTAGAAAAATCTTCTGTTGACTATTTTTAATCACATCAACCATATAATCTCAATTTATCACTCACTGGCAGTGTTTCCTGAAAGGTCTGAATGTAGGAAACTGCTGAAAATGTGAAATCATTTTTTTAAAGTCGTTTTAATGTTCCTTAAACCATTCACCAATATTTTAAATGGAGTGGTCACTGTCATTTGGACCACATTAGCGAAACACACAGATCTCCCTATTCCACAGATCTCCTAATCCTGAAGTATGGTAAACACATCCACAGCTGCAAAAAATACTTGCTAGTTAGACAAATCCTTTAAATATTTAAATGTAACATGAAGAAAAATTAAACAGGGAAAGTGCTATAAATCAAAAGTGCTACAGGACAAGGAAGACGGGAGGAAGTATTTGACATGGTGGCTCCGGTGGGAGGGAAGGCTTCAGAGTGAAGGTGGACATTGTTAATAAGATTTGGGACTGTTAGCTGTATGTACACAGTTTGTGGGAAGAATTTTCAAGGCATACAAAGAAGCTCCAACCAAGCCTTAAACCTCACTTTGCAGAGAGGGGGTGGGCAGACACTGTGTCTGGGGGTGAATTCCAGAGGAGGGTAATAGGGATGAAGCCAGAGGAATGATGGGGGTAGATAATGTGGATGCTTTGCTGCTATTATGGGAAATGTGGCTTTTTGTCAGGATGAAATCGGGAGAGAATAGAAGATGAAAGGTATTTGGTGGAAGGGTGACATACCATATAGTTGAGACAGAGATAGCTAACATGTTGTGATGCTGAGGTTATAATATAAATGTGGATACTGAATACAACTGGAAAAATGGTTCAGAAATGTTATTACAAAATCGTTGATGACAGTTTTCTCTGGATATTTTTAGGTAAAGAGAATCTATTTAGAATATGATCTCCATGGGTCTGATTTTGACCTTATGTGAAGCCTCTTAGACAAGATTTTTGCAATATTGACTGTATGATGAAAATTTGATTAATTCAAAATTGATAAACATGGCTTAGGCTATGGCTCAGTTGGTATAATGCTTGCTTAAAAATCATGTAGGATTCAACTATTAACACCACTTAAAAACCAGGTGTGGTGGTAGACGCCCATAATCCAAAGGTAATTCAGTATGGTCCTTAATAGCTACTAGAAAATGAAATAGTCCCTGTGCACTGATACAGAATCACATAGACATATCACCTTCCTGTTTACATGCACCCATTACTATTCTAAATTAGTTAAATATGGCTCATCAAATTTATTATGATGAAGTGTGAACAAAAAATTATTAGGGTGAGAACCTGGCACAATATACAACTCATAACCAATCTTTATACACCTCATTTTGTAGGTGTATAAATCAAACTTCAATAGCCTTAAGTGACTAAGTTCAAGATTTCAAGTGATTGTGGCTGAGAAGATGGATCAGTGGTTAGGGGAACCTACTGTTCTTTCAGAGGACTTGAGTTCCCAGAACCCACTCATAGCAACCTGTAACTCCAGCTCCAGGGAAACTGATGCCTCTGCCTTCCATAGGCATATGAATGCATGCTTGTACACACACACACACACACACACACACACACACACACACACACACTTAACAATAAAAATCTAAATAAAAATAAATAAGAAGACAAAGCAGAGTTTGTTACCCATAAATCTAGATCAAAGTCTTTGTTCTCAAAACTTGAACAAATTTTGTTCCCTTTACTAAGAATTCCACAGCCAACAGCCATTTCCAAATTTATCTGCTCATTACTTCTTACTAATTCAAATTCATCCTTCAGATGCAACTAAGGCACCCATCTCCCAGGAAGTTTAGAGCGGTTTGTGCTTCTAGAACGTGGACTGTAATCTCCAGACACTAATAATAATGTAATCATTAGTGTTGTGTACAGTTCTCTAGTTTGTAGAAATTAAATTACATAAAACCATCATTTTTTAAGTACCAATAAATATTATTGATATTTATATCAAATAAATAAAACATGATCTGAAGAAAGTCTCAAAACTTAAGGTCAAACACAGTTCCATGTATTATACTTTAAAACAAATTAGCATCAGTCATTTTAAAACATGAAATATTAATATTTTAGAAGAAGTAACAGGTTTGGAACACCTAATTGAATTACAAATGATATAAAATTTTATATTTAACTGTTTTTTGTGGGAAACAATTTGGTGATGAATGAACATTGAAATAAACAAAAGGCCTCATGTTATTTAGTGTGTGAATGAGTACAGGTGGTGGTGTGGTTTTTATCTCTCCCTCTCCCTCTCTTTTCTGTAGTGGAAAGAAGTTTAGACAAATACTAAGTGAATTTACCATTAGCATTTGAAATTCAAATTCAAATTCTAGAACGGTGATAAAAAATGTGGAATTATTTGCTAAGCTTTCTCACAACCAGTCCCGCAAAGTGGTCACTGAATATTTAATCTCAAGCCTAGGACAATAATCCCTACAGATAATGCACCCATGAGTCCAGTTATTTTAATCACAAACTTTCAAGTACTTTGTTTTAAAATCATCGTAACAACTAATATATTTCTTTAGTATTAGGTTTCTTGTTTTGTTATATAACAGAAATGTATATCTTCAAATGATTTGAAGTCAATGGGTAAATAATTTAAAAACATGAGCCATTTATGTATTAAGTAAATCCTAAAGACAATCTGAAAATTTAAAAATGCACACAATAATAAAAAATTTGATTTTATGACCTTGGCCTCTTGGGGATAGCTGATGGCACCTGAGCATTATCAGTCTCATTTAAAAGGAGCCCATTAATTAGAAAGCATGATGTAATGTTAGTGGTAGATCTCACTTCAGTGCCTACCTTTCAAGAAACATTTGGTAATATTGAAGATGTTCCCTGATTTTTCACACTGTAATCCCCAGACACCGTAAGTCCATCTGGCTACAGGGTACAGCCCACTGCTCACTGCTGACTGCCAGTCACAGACAACTCCTCCGAAAATGACTGTGTCATTGGCCATACTCCATTTTGTTTTTATTGGTAGCACAAGCTTGAGAAGATATCCTTAATGTCTTTCCTTAAGTTGTTGTAAACACATACAACACAGACATGAAGTGAGTAGCAGATAAATTGGATCTTTAATTCCTGACACTGATCGTGAGCATATTGATGGAAAAAAAAAAACAGTGAAAGGGGGCAAAACAGATTTCAAATAAATGGGGAATAAAGTATGTAGAGATAGAAGGTTCCACAATTTGATACTTTTTTTTACAATATTTATTACACTGGAAACCGTAGATTTTGATAAGTAAACTAATGCAAAAACAATTTTCAAAAATATAATTCTTAAGAATAAAAATGCTTATAAATAATTTAAAATCCAGATAATTTTACCTGAAGGAATTTTATCAATTTTCATTTCAGTTGTGTTCTACCTTCCTACCATACCTACATACCATCTCAGTTCTGTTTTAGATATTATTGGGTTATTGGCCAAATAGATATCAAATTGATTTTATAATACTAATTTAAAAAAACTTCCAGTTTATTTTTTTGAATCCTAGTAGCTTCTAGTTTGTGCGAAAAGAACACTTCACTATAAAACTGACATAATTTGTGGAGGTGTTCCTATCTTGTTCTAAGAAATGAGAGCATTTGGTGCAAGCCCACAGCTGTGCCTGACAGGGTGCTGAGTGAGTAGATGGCAGTTCATTTCAGCTTTCATTTGAGAGCAGAAGTTCCTCATTACTCTAAGTTCCTTGTCTGGATTTAAAATCTGGAGTATTTGTTATTCTATTTACCATACTCAAGTCCAAAATTCTATGCTGCTTCTCTTACTCTCTAGATTTTCTCAAGGACGGACGTGGAAATTAAACATAAAAATAAAACATCTGAGATTTATCAAATACTTATAGATGAAGGTTTCTTCCATAAAGCATCAGACATGAGTGAGTCTAGATTTCCAGCAAAAGAAAACAAGAACATCTGTCTATTTCTAAAAGTAACTCCTTTTCCCCCAGCCTCTGGATACCTAACACCAGTAGCTTAATACCACATTTCCAACTTAAATTTGGTTAAAATTAAGAATAAGGAGCTATTGAAAAGTATAGACTTTTCCTGTTGGGGAGATTCATTATGTATGAAACTGAAAGTTGCATGAAGTAGATTACCTATGTGAAAACATGTTAACCTGTTATTTTTGTTTATTTGTTTGTCACAAGGTCTCACTATGTAAACTTTGATGGTCCAAGACTCACTATGCAGATCAAGCTGGCTTTTAACTGAGTCCACTTGCCTCTGCCTCCTGAATTTAAATCCTCTCCTGGGATTAAAGGTGTGTACCACCATTCTCAGCTAGGTTAATCTGTTATTACTTAGTATCACTTATAAGTTATAGTTTGCTACTAAATAACCTAGAACATTAAAGATGTAATTGTTAAGATTGGGAAAATGGCCCAAGTGAAAAATATTTTAAACTGTTAGATGTCTGAGTCATACAGTATTTTGAAGATGTTCAGTAGCCACAATATTGTGTGTGTGTGAACAAACTTGTCTCTATGTCTATATGTGTTTCATGTGATTTTTCTTTGGCTCTTTTTTTTCATGTTTGCTTTTACTGACTTGTGTAGAAGTAAGAAAAGCAAGAGCATGTTTCTGTGCTAAGTGCTCTAGAGAACCTCTTTATCATGAGAGGTTGCTTGGTTTTGCAGAAATCCTTAAAAAGGGGATACTTGGTCATTATTATTTCTAGACTACATAGAAGTTATATAAGCACAAGAGAAATGAAATGAACATAATGTAAAAATGGCCAGATACATAAAGCACCCAGGAAGATGAGTAGAAACACCATCTTTACTAATGTTACTAGGATACACAGCCTAAAGTGAAGACAGAAGTTAACTGAGATTTCAGAAGAGTAAGATTATGTTGGGAAGACTTCTTCATGACAGTGAATTTCAGTTTTATTTCTGCAGAGACTGACATAGATTCATATTTGAGAGAAACCACTCTGCTTATAGTGTAATGGATGGACTTAAGCTGGGATAAGGCCCAGGGGCAGAATCAGTTGTCACCATTAATACTCCAAATGAGTGATGACTGGAGCTTCTGTGAGGACAGTAGAACCAGCAACAGCAACGTAAAAAAAGAATGAGCTCATCGCCTGTAGAACTCAAAGTGGACATTTTGGCAGTTCCAGACAGAAAGGCTAAAATTTCCATATAATTCATAAAACATCAGCTTTCCCTAAAAAAGTATGTATTCAGATTCAGATAATTATGAGTTCTTGACTGATAAAAGACAGAGAAAGTTGGCATATCTTGAGGGAGAGAAGTATGAAAATAAGGAACGATCTACATAGAACACTCACAGGAAGATTTTCTGTAGCTCCTCCTGGTTAAGGGTTTATTTTTTTTTTAAGGAGGGAAGTTTTCAGTTAAGATGGTAATTGCATTATTTATACTTTAAGATGTTGCATGGAATTCAGATGCTATGGTGAATTCAATCATTATAAAAATTTTGAAGTGATAGTACATTTGGCATTGCTGTAGGCAATGTTCCAAGGTGCATTGTTCAGATAAAGTAAGGCTCCTAATAAGCTAAACAGGATGGTCAGAAATATGGAAACCTGAAGAAAATGGACCTTTAATATATTCATTTTGCCCTTGGACTTTGTGTTTATATTCTTTTTTTTTTTTTTTTTTTGGTTTTTTTCAAGACAGGGTTTCTCTGTGTAGCTTTGTGCCTCTCCTGGAACTCACTTGGTAGCCCAGGCTGGCCTGGAACTCACAGAGATCCGCCTGGCTCTGCCGCCTGAGTGCTGGGATTAAAGGCGTGCGCCACCACCGCCCGGCTGTGTTTATATTCTTAAACCTTTGCCCAACCTGACTTTGTATAAAAGAACTAGATATACTTAGGCGATCATTTAGCCTATCTTATGTAAATCTTAACTATCAGCCATAAGGGGAGTTAAGTCTTCATAACTGAGATACTATGTATATATAATATATATACATATATGTGTGTGTATGAATTCAATAACTGAAGTGAAAATGAAGTCAATCCATTCCTCTGAAAGATGGCAAGCAAGTGATTTGTCAAACTACCAAAATACTCTGTATAATTTCTTACCATGCAGACTTTAAAGTAGCAAAACATATTTAAAAATAAAACCAAAGGAGCAACAGTGTTTAAAGACAAGCAACTGATTTTAAAAATAAAAATTGAAAGCAATATATACATAAGGGGTTAATATCCAAGATTTACTGTGACCTCAATAGTAAACAAGCAAAATATTGAAAATGGGCAGAGATCATACATAATGTTTTTCAAAAGCAGACATATAAAAATGGTGAGCATCCCTAATAATGGGGAAATGTAAATTAACACCACAAGGGGTTATGATTTCACACCTATCACAATGACTTTTATATTAAAACAAGAAAACAAGTGTTGAGAAGGATGTAGAGACAATGGTAGCCTTGTTCATTGTTGATGAAAACATGATTAGTTCAGCTATTTGGAAAATGATATGGAGGTTCTTCACAAAAACTAAACATGACATTACCATGTGTTATTGCAATCCCAATTTGGGGTACTTTGCTAAAGGTTTGAAATAAGTATGTCTAAGAGATGTTTGAACTGTCATGACCATTGTATTTCACATTTACATTTTATTACAAATTAATCTATCATGGCTCTTAAAGAAATTTCATTATATGTACATTACTTGTCAAGTAAAGATTGATCCTCCTGAAAATTACAGTCACAACAGTATTTTGTTTTAGATTTTTATCTGAGTTGTTTAAAAATCTTTTATTCAGAATAAACTGGAATAAAGAGATCCCAATTTTTGATAAAATTCACACTCATAACCTCCTGTATGTTATGTTGTTGACTTTATCTAAAGCGGTCCTCAAGAACCCATTTTTTCAATCTAAGAACTTCAATACACATGGCCTTCTGGGCCCCAAGAAGTCTTAGCCCTTGGGAAGCTCAAGGTACATACTTCATTTAGAAACAAACTCACAACTGGGTAAAGATTAGTAAATAGTTTTCAAAGAAATGCAGTTACACAATCTGACCTTTATGTACAGAGAAAATTTGTTCATACTTTGAGAACTGTCCTTCAGGCATGGGTGAGAGTTCCAGTGTTAGAGAAAGCACTTGGTAGTTGCACCACAAAGGGCTGGGATGGCCTAGATGATGTGGGTTCTGTCTTGACAATTCAGGATGGAATCACTTATGGAGTTGTTATTGTGGAGTAGCTGTCAGAAGGATGTGATAGAAAGAACTTAAACTGGAATTAAAATGACGTTCCACTTAAATATAGAAAAATAGACTTGAATTGTTGCTATCTATCATATTTTACCTAAACGTTAATCTTAGTGTTGGACAGAACTGTGACATGACAGGGGTTCCAATAGGGTATTTTGCTCTATGCTCAATATTTAATCATAGGAAGATTTTTATCTCCATGTAGATTGCTATTCAAAAACATAACAACACACTAATACATTTTTACAATTATTTGCTACATATTTCAGAGCTAAATGTAAACTTAAATGTTTCAAAGCCAAGTAGAGTTATTTCAAGTGCAGAGCATACTACTTGCTACATGTATACTTTTCTGTATTCTAAATTTCCTTTTTAGCATTTTAACCTGTCCATTATTTATTTATTTTAATATACTTTACCTATAAATCAACATTTACTCTTTATATGGTGCAAAGTCATGATTCACGACTACAATGTAAAATTTACACCAGGCTAGTTGAATATTCATCACTCTTATGGTGAGGACGTTTGGAATTTACTCTCAATAATTTGGAACTGCTCAGTTCTCTAGTATTCACTGTCTTCATCACATAGGAAGCTAAAAACCAAAACATATTTCTCTTGTCTAGTATTTTGTGCCCTTCATCATCACCTCCCATTTCTTGCTCCCCTGTAGCCTGTGTAACCGTAATTCTCTGCTTCTGTAAGTTTAGCTGTTTCACTACACTTACATAATATCTGTATTTCCATTTCTGGCTTATTTTACTTAATGGGTAAATGTATTCTTAATGTATTCTTTAATACAACTCATGGAAATTGTAGAATTTTTTTAAGAATGAGTGTGTATGTATCCAAATGTGTGTGTGTAATTTCTTTATCTAGACATCTGTTTACGGATACTTAAGATTTTTTATTTTGCGGAGGCAGGGTGGGTTGAACTATAGGAATGCTAAATAGAGAGGAAGGGGAACTGCCATAGCTTTATATGGATTATACCTTGGCCATTAGTGGTAGTCAAATTTGCATAAGACATTAATGTTTACAAGTCAGGGAAAATGAGTTTGTGTTTTATTAGTGATGGTAGTGGGAGGTCTTGAAGCATTAGAGAAAGAGCAATGAAGAGAAAAATGCCAGGTGTTTTGTGAAAATTAAGAATTAAAATGCACGAGAAAGTGTTAGCCTTAGAAATCCTAGCCAAAATACTGTCCTGAGCTTAGAAGTTTTCATAAGCAGATTCTGGAGTCAGCACAATGTCAGCTTCCTCTTCCCTGATAATTTGTATTGTGGATTCCAGGAAATATCTAGTTACCAAAAACTATAGAGTATGCATGATTTTTCTCTTCACTTTATTTAAAAACCCCTGCGCATCACATTAAATCTGCTCTATCTAATGATGCTTCTTAAATGACACCTAGCCTCCCTGTCCTTCATTTACAGAGATAATTTGCGATTTATGGAGGGTTTTTCTTCTCTCCTCATTTTCTGAATATGTGCTCTCTTTACCAATCTTGAATAAAATTTTGAAAGATGAATATTGTCAAATCTCTCTGTGTGAAGTTCTTTCAAGTCCTTCCTTGCCTTCTGGTTACCCTGAGGACAGAATTTAAGCTTGTCAGTGGGTAGCACACTGAATGATTCCCTGATTTAGACAAGTTTATTTGCAAGCCTCTGTCTTTGTACATGCTGTTCTCTCTGCCTGGAATTCTCCCACGTTTGACTGAACTAGGCTTAGTCTACTAATTAGTGTATAATATGGGGAACCTTCCTTTTTGCTGTAATGAAGCCTTCACGAAGAAGGAACCACTGGCCCAAAGAAAAAGCCCCACAAGAGACATGTCTTCCAAAAGATGAAGTTTGATTTCACACCCTTGAGTGCCAGGAATTCCCAATGTTACTCCATTATAATGAAGGAAAGCAGCCAGTCCTTCTGTTTACTTATATATATCCTATGTGAAAGCACAACTTAAACGATGTAGGTGGGCCTCTTCTTGTCTTATTAACTGCACTCAGCCACAATTCTCTGCTGAGAACAATGCTCCCTTTCCTAAAAAGGGTTTGGGGACTTAATCCTAACTGGTCAGAGAGCAGCTTACCTCAGGAAGCTGTGTTAAGGTTCCATCTGTGAGAAGAGGGAGAGCCGCCTGTCAGACCAAGAGGTAGACAGCAAAGGATCATGTTTGACAATGTGCGAACAACCCAAGACAGAATGTTCTGTAGTTTAGAAAGCACCATTTAATTAATTCCATTAACATTTCCATGAACTGAAACACAATGTCTGCATTTCCCATATGGGACACAGAGTTGGAGCCACAGAAATTCAATCCTGCTGGGAGTTAGATCTGTAACCGTATGCTTCCATGTGCTTCATGAAACAATCTTGGGGCTTTTCAACATCATTACCATTTAATCTTCCACATCACCATCCTTTAACCATTCTTAGCTATAAAACAGAGTTTATTTGAACATGATCTCTATATCTACACATTACAGAAAAAGGCTAGTGAGCTGCTTCAGTAGTTAAAAGCACTTGCTCTTTTACAGAGGACCCAGGTTTAGTTCCTAGCATCCACATGGCAACTTACAACCATCCATAACTCCAGTTCCAGGGGATCTGATGACCTCTTTTGACCTCCATGGGCATCAGGCATGCATATGGTACACAAGTATACATGCAGGCAAACCAATCACACACAGAAAATAGTATAAAATTGGGCTAGTTATTTGAGGACCTCGCTTTAAAAAAATAAAATAAACCTGTCCAGTTTATTGTCTGGACAGTGATGTCTTACATTCATGATGAGAAAGATGCTCAAATATTTATTTGAAAACAATTGTAAAGTTAACAACATAGGTTGTGAAACTTCATATTTGAACAAAGAAAATATAAGCATATTTTCACCTCAGATTTCAAATGAAAGTAAAATGCATGGGATATAATTACATGAAGTGGGTTTTGAAAACTTTGATAATATACCGACATCCATCTTTTTTGCTCATTTCTGCCATCTGTGTAGGTCTTTGGGCAAACTGTCTATGCAAATGCATAATCCATTTTCAGATGGCTACTTCTTATGACTGAGTTGTACAGTTATTTATACCTACAAAATGGACGTAAATGAGAGAAATCAGTGTAACACAGGGAGTACTGCCTGAAATGCCTCAGGTGCACTATGTTTGATTCTGATTAGTTGTCAGTTGTTAATTGTTTAGAATCCTTATACTGTTGTCAATTGTTCAAGTTAGTTATGTGGTGCATATGGGGTCACAGCCCACAGTTTAGGGAGCTGGAGTTTAAGAGGCGGCTGTGTCAGTTAGGTCTATGGAAAGTACAGTCCATTGAATTACAAAATCACTTCCTTTTTGAGGTTTTAATTGGCACATAAAATCATATATATTAACAAGGTGTTATTTAATGTCATGACACATGTTTATATTGTGCAATGTTCAAGTCAGAATGAATAGAACTGTCATCATTCATAAATTACTCTAAGGAAATAGTTTAAGACATTTTCTTGATGCTTTTTGGAAACGTATATACAATATGACTACCTATGTTTATTCTATTGAGCAATAAAACACCAGAACTCATTTCTCTTCCCTAACTATGACCTAGTACTCTTCAGCCAATCCTTCTCCAACTCCTTCTTCTCACTGCTTTCCTAGCCACTGGTAAATCACTTTTCTGCTATCAACTTCTATGAGGTAAGCTTTCACCGTTTCCACATCTGAGTGAGACAATGCAGAACTTATTTGTTGTGCCTGATTTATTCCATTTATTATAATGACCTCCAGTTACATCTATGATGTGGTAAATATCAAAATATTATTCCACTGTGAATGCATACCCCATTTCCTTTAATTGTGAGTAAGTTCGTGGACATTTAAACAGATTCTATTTCTTTGGGTATTGTGACTACTGCTGCAACAAGCATGGAACTATAGTTAGTTCTTTTATCACTTTATTTCAGTGCTCTTGTCACCTAAGTTTATCAACACAAAATTTCATGTATTGTTTCAGATAATGAATTTTTCCAAGTCCATACTTACAATATACATTGAGGTAGCAACTTGGGTAATCTCATTGTAATGATCCAATTGTAACAAGTAGAGTACATACATGATCTCAATTAAAGTAGTTAATGAAATTAAAGTTCATACTATAATAACTGAATGCTGCACTTCTATTAAAATGTATTATCTTTCTATCAGTATTTCAGGTACACAAACACCCACAAGAACTGTGCACCCTTATTAAATATATAAAGCTATTTTGCTGTAATTCTATATTGAAAAGATATTACACTTTGGAATAAAATAGTTTGGAAATTTACAACTTATCAATTAATATATTTAAATGAATGCATTTTATGTGAGAATATGTTTTTCCCTTCTCATAGAAAATTAAAGATAAAAATTAAATATTATTTCTAGTCTATGCACATGATAAATATCATCAGTAAGATAGATTCTTGAAACAGAAATGTTTTATCTTATTCATTCTATGTTCATTGTTACTTAGAACAATTTACTAGGTAATTGGTTTTTTTTATTTGTTTCTGTTTGTTTGTTTTGAGACAGGGTCTCACCCAGTATCTCAGGTTGGCCTGAAGCTTGCTATGTAGTTCAATACATATGTGTGGGTGTTTGTGTGTATGTACATATATATATTATTTAAGTGATCAAATTTAACTTTGCATTTCTACACAGGTAAAATTATGTAATAGTATGAAAAGCTGCTAACTTGAGAAAGATACTGTGGAGAGTAAATTCCCACTGGGTAAAACCTAAAAGAACACATGAACAATTAATTGTCCAAGAAGTGCAAATGATTGCTATTGCATTTTCATTCTCCACGATCACCAAGGCCAGGCCTTAATTTAAAAACTCACACCAGGTATAGGAAAGAAAATGATTTAGTATTCTAAAATAGGTATTTTCTGTTCAGGGTTCTTGAGACAAAGGAAGGGGAACAGTTAGCTATAGACAGACAATTTCTTTCTGGGATAGTGGAAATGTCCAAAAGTTAGATTTCCACACTGGTTTCACACATGCTGTGCCATATGCTAAGCACTCCCAAGTTATAAACCCTAAGTGGATGAATTATGTGGATATTGTCTCAATACTTCTATTAAAAATAGATGCCGCCAGGATGTTTTCACCAATAAGCCGAGGTCTTTCAGTTCATTTTGTAGTGGTTTTGAAATTTACTTCAGAGGTGTCTCAATTTCTAAAATGAATGTTAAAAAGTTACTGTTCCTTTCTGAATAAGCATTAGTTTACTCATACAGAAAAAATTTCCTTCCTGTGGTTGCCACCATGGATTACGATTGCAATTTTTTTAAAAGTTTACTCTTTTTTGAGAGTATATATTACATCATTTAATCCTTCTCTTCCCTTCCTTCCTCCTTGCTCTCTTTCAAATTAAAAAAATATATAATGTTATATTGACCAATTTACCAAAATGTTGTCATTAACTACAATATGAATTTTGCTTAATGGCCAATGAAAATTAATTTCACTTTCTACATAATGAGGAGTCAAATCCTCTAGTGTTTTTAATGTGACCTTAATAAATGTAGTATATCTGGTCTGGGAAGCTAGATCAGTTAATAGGAATGCTTTATTTTCAAGAAACAAGAAATAAATGGAATTCCCAGCACAATATGAGAAACCATCCATGCCTGTAACCCCACCATTTTTTTTTTTTTGGTGGAAACAAGTGGCCCTGAGGATGGCCAGAATTATTTAATAACATGCTTTTTAATTTAACAGTGAAGCAGATCTTTTATATATTTCAATTATGAACTGAGATAATAACATTAATTTTTAAGTATTTATCATTAAAATACATGCTGTTTCTGAAAACTCATCTATATAAAATATTACTTGATCAGCCACTGGTTGGCCACTCCCTCATTCTCTAGGCCACCCTGACCCAGCACATCCCATAGGCAGGACAGACTGTAGGTCAAAGGTTGTGTGGCTGGATTGGTTTCTACTCCCTCCACTTGAAGCCTTGTCTGGTCACAGGAGATGGCCAGTTCAGGTTAAGTAAATGTGTCTGCTATTGCTAGGAGTCTTAGCTTGGGTCATCCTTGTAGATTCCTGGGACATTCCCTTGTGCCAGGTTTTTACTTGACCCTACAATGTCCCCCTTTCCAGTAGACTCTTTCAGTACTCCCTGACCCTATTTCCCCCCCGCCCGATCTCTCATGTTCCCATTCCTACCTACCCACAGTCCACTCATGAAATCTCTTCTATTTCCTCTTTCCAGGGAGATTCATGTGACCTCCTTGGGCCCTCTTTGTTCTCTAGGCTCTCTGGGTACTGTGGATTGGAGGACAATTATCCTTTTCTTTATAGCTAATACTCACTTAAGAGTGAATACATACCATTTTGTCTTTCTGGGTCTAGGTTACTTCACTTACGATGCCAGGAGAGTGAGCCCACCTCTGACACTGCCTGGAGCACCAGGACCCACAGGCCAAATGGCACAGAGACTTAGGATAGAATCAAACATGACTGGAGAAAAAAACGTCAATGTAATGATGCCTAATGATATTCTGCTATACTCATGGACTGGTGCCTGGCCCAATTGTCATTTGAGGGGCTTCATCCAGCAACTAATAGAAATATATGCAGAGAGCCACAGTCAAACATTAGAGGGAGCTCAGAGAACCCTGCAGAAGATGGGGAGAGAAGGTTGTAGAAGCCAGAGGGGTAAGAAAACTCACAGAATCAACTAACCTGGGCTCATAGGGGCTCACAGAGACTGAACTGACAACCAGGGAGTCTGCACGGGACTGACCTAGACACTGTACATACGTTACAGTTGTGTAGCTTGTTCCTCCTGTGAGATTCCTAACAGCAGGAACAGGGGCTTTCTCAGAATCTTTAACTGGCTTTTGGGACCCTACTCCTCATACTGGGTCACCTTGTCCAGCCTTAATACATGGGGAGATGCTTAGTCTTACTGCAACTTGATATGCCATGTTTTGCTGATACTCACTGGAGAACCTGACCTTTCCTGAACAGAAACAAAGGAGTGGATGGGGGCAATGGGTACAGAGGGGTGGGGGTGGAATGGGGGGAAGAGAATGGGAGGAGAAGAGGAAAGGGAAACAGCAGCCAGTGTGTAAAATAAATTTTAAAAATTGCTTGATAATATATTGAGGCAATATGCAGACATAAACTTCTTCATAGTGACTACATTAAAGTATACAATTCAACATATTTACTATTTTGAACATATTCATCCCTAGGTCATCCAAATAATTTCTCCCAAATCTATCTACACTATAAACCTACTGAACTTAGTGCCCTTTTTCTTTCTTTTTAATTCAATAACCTGTTGACTCCAGTTTGTGTTGTCCATAGACTTTTGTGGTAGAGCATAGTCAACCTACCAGGAGCCACACCCTTAATGAAAACAAACTCTTGCTGCTCTGGAAGCCATCATCTGCCCAGAGTTCCTCAGCTGGAGGTGGGAACCTATGAAATACATATATACATATATATATGTATATATACACACACACACACACATATATATATATTCATTATTTTTTGAAATTAAAAAATAAATTTTTACTTTATTTTTTATGTGCAGAAGTGTTTTGCCTACGTGTACGTCAGGGTATCACTTGCATGTGTGGTGCCCTAAGAGTCCAGAAAAAGAAGAAGTCGTATCCCTGGAAATGGAGTTATAGATGGTTGTGAGTCACCATATGGGTGCTGGAAGTTGAACCTGGGTCCTTTGGAAGGTCAGTTGGTGCTTTAACAGCTGAGCCATTATTCCAGTTTCTTGATTATTTTCTTACCATCCCAGGCCCTAAGCTGCACTAGCTACGTCATTATCCATATTGAGCTCTTCTTCGGCATTCTCCAAGTCTGAGTAGTGCTCATTGTATTCTTCATGTGAGGAAGAGAAGAGTGAGTGTTATTCTTAGCACACACTCCCCCTCATTACTGGTTGAAAACGATACATTTTATTTTTTTTTTTTTTATGGCAAATCCTTTCCCAGGGGATCTGATGTCCACTTCTGGCCTCTGAGGGTAGACATGAAGTGATACGTTGATGTCCGTGTAGGAAAAAGCCCTCCTGCTGAGGCTCATTCTCAGAGCTTTTGGCATTCAGAAGTGGTCCACCTTTCCTACTTCTGCAGTAATTATATAAGACCACAGCATCATCACGTTTGCTCTAGACTGAGCCTTCTTCTCTTGGGTTTATTTCTTACAAGAAATATTGAAGGGATTCTCTTAAGAAAAAAAAAATCTGTGTGAAAATTTCAAGCACTGTTACCTTGTTGGTTCAGTGAGTTTCCATGTCACATGAGAAGAGTATAGGTCAGAATACTGTTAGAATTTGTATTAGCTCTGATTTTCATTTGGTTTAGACAGAAGAAACATTGTTTAATTCTGCTGCACTATGATTAATAAAGTTGAAGTTTCCTTGGAAGAAAACGAATCTATGTAATCTGTCAACTGTTTGCTGTGAATCCTCTGGAAGCTCTCTGCTACTACTGAACTCTTCACTGAAGTGTGACCTGTTATAGTGAATCTTCATCCTCTTGGTTTCTGTAGGATGTGGTCCCTGACTTTTGCTCAAGTCTTATCTACTGCAGGAACATGGACCTTTGAAAAATCATTTCTCTTATTTTTTGATATTATGATGTAATGACATCATTTCCCACTTGCCCTTCTTCTCACCAAATCCTCCCATATATTCCTTGCCCTCTTTCAAATTTGTGGCCTTTTCTCATTAGTTGTTACATTCATACATGAAATATGTGTATATATATACATATATGTGTGTGTGTGTGTGAGTGTGCATGTGTGTGTGCTCCTAATATATAAATACACCATAATCTATATAATGCTACTTATATGTATGTCTTCAGGGTTGATGATTTGGTATTGGATTGGAGGAGACCTTGTAATTGCAGCTTCACTAACCCATTTTAAAATTAGTCCTTATATCCACAGATAAGTGTAGCCCTCAGCCCTCCACAACATTGTTGTATTGCATCTTAGTGATTTAGAACTTTCACTAATAATTTCAATGACCTATGGTCATCTGTCAATTCCCTACTTATCTTTCAGGCCTCAACACATATGTCATGATTTTCAAATCAGCTTCTAATGTTCCAGTCTAGAGCAGCATATCCAAATGATTCTTCTTTGAAATACTCTAAATCCATCTGTTACTGTCACTGAACTTAGTTTATTACTACATATCTGACTGATTATTCATTCAATCTGGCTTTACCATAATAGACTACAAGCTTATTGGAGACTTCACAGCAAAATCCATATATTCCTCTTTAAAGTGGTTTTATATATATTTAAGTCAATATTATCCGTGGTTTCAAAAACAAAGACTTTTAATTTTTTTAAATGTTAGAAACAGTATTTCACTATTTTTTTTCCTTTAGCTGCTTAGTTCTGAAGATAATAAAATGAAAGCGTTTCCAAAATAACTGAATTTGAAAAACAGCAGGTCAACATTTCCTGAGAAAATGGTGCTCAGTAAAATCAGGGAGAAAAAATAAAAAAAGATGTCCATCCAAATTACTTGAGTGATTCCTGTTAAAGCAATTTTAATTTACACTAATTAGTTAGATTGGGTCACTGGCTTCACTTTCCTATTTTTCTTCCTTTTCTTCTAACTCAATTGTATTTGAATGCTTTAATGTACCAGTTTTTAAGTTAAATGGATTTGCATTGCTCT
>NW_026294534.1:40819377-40857099 GCF_007827085.1 Peromyscus californicus insignis | reverse complement strand
TGCATAACCACACATTTCTTACACGTGTCAGATGTCTACAGAGAACACATATGTATATGAGTATATTTTCTAATCCACAAGTAGCTGTCTATATTATAATGATTATTATTCTATGTGCTAAAAAAGATATTCAGTGCCACCAAACATTTCAAGTTTCCTTATAATGTATCGATGTGTATATTAGTGTCTATGAATGAATTTGCACCTACATGTGCATTCTTAGACCTTTGATTTGTAAATATCAAGACATTGGTACTCAAACATTTATCACACCCCAAATTTGAGAGGCTACAGTTCAGCTCTATAGCATCTGGTTAGACAGCAAACAGAGTTAGTGATTGCTCACTAATTTTGTTTTGTTTTACTTTGCTTTATTTGCTTCTTTTGCTTTGCCAATGTACCGTGGCACACAGCCTTGACTTCTATCAGAGAGTAGATGGCGAGTAAATGTAGATAGAATAAATTAGAAATGCAGAGAATCATGTCCTGTTTCATAAGTTAGCATTGAGGAACCTATGTAGGTTTAGGGGAAAACACGGTACAAATATATTTCCTTGTATTCTTGTGGTTTAACATACATAAAATCCTATAAAAATATGATGAGCCATAAATATACAACTCTGAAAAATAAACATAAGAATCACAAGGAAATCTCACATAAATGAACCAGTCCTTAAATACTTGATTAAGCAGTAATGTACTAAAGTCCTCAATGTACTTTTATGAACATAGACTAGAGGGCTAGGGATATGGCTCAGCAAGTAAAAACACTTAGTGCTCTTGCAGAGAACTCTGGTCTGATCTTAACACCCACTTGTCTGCTCAGAAACTTCTGTAACTCGAGCTCCAGGAAATATGCTCTCTTCTGGCCTCCACTAACTCTGCGTAAGTAATGTTCACATATACTCATACAAGTAAACGTACTTTCAAATAAATAAAATAAATAAATAAATAATTTATTTTTATATGTTTTTTTTAACATATAGTCTTTCTTTTTCCATTTCTCCTAGATTCTCCTCATATTCCCACCCAACCCAAAATTCATGTTCTTTCTTTCTCTCCCTCAAATAAAAAATAATATAAAATAAAAAAAGATCAAAACAGAAAAGCTAACTGATTCTATATGCTCCAGAAATGAATGACCTGTCAAAATAGTCACAATGATTTATTGATGTAAATAAAAAATTAAAATAGAAATTTTCCATTGTCCTCTGTTCCATTCAAACAGCTCCCAAGCACATGCACTTTTTTTGGGTTTTATAAATAACTAATTGGCCTTTAACACTTTCTGTCTAGAGTGTTTTGTATTTTCAATTTAATAATTTGCTTATCGGATAAAGAATTTTCAAACTATTTCATAACAGGTGAGAGATTCTTTGGGGTCTATCTAAAGGCAACAGGTGAAAATTCATTTAATCACTAGTGCCTTCTAATATCTTAACGTGGAACAAAGTCTAGAGAGGGGTATGAAGTAGTTACAACACTATTTAATAGTATACTAAAACTGTTCCATCTTTTGCCTTGCATTGTGGGGTGACTCAATGGACATGATAGACACTATATCTTGGCTTAAGTAAAGGAGTTTGGAAGAACTCACCAGAATATATCATATTATATTATATTATATAATGTGGCAATTTCATTTATCAAAAGACACTATCTGTCACTTATGAGGAGAGTCCCTGAATAGTCAATACAAATTCAGTTTACCCTTTTTTCATTTGATTACCTCTCTGAGTCATGTGCATTTTTTCAAAGACCTGTGGCACTCTTTACTTTCCCCCATACTGTCATATCTTGAGATACCCTGTTTTTAAACTTGTAGGGTAAATAACATACAGAAGATTACTCTATTACACAATGATGTGCTTGAGGATTTTCCCTTTCTTGAACATAGTACAAAAATAGAAAAATAAGATGAATGCATGTGTGAAAAAAAGACATCTTACAAATGAGTGCAAATGAAAGCATGTTTTTTAAAAAAAAAAAAAGAAAGGTCTGCCAGGCATGATGGTGGCACATGCCTTTAATCCCAGCACTCAGAAGGCAGAGGCAAGCAGGCAGATCTCTGTGAATTCAAGTCCAGCCTGTGCTAACCGAGTAAGTTCCAGGAAGGAACAAAGCGACACAGAGAAACCCTGTCTCAAAAAACAAAACAAAACAAAAAGTCAAAACCGGAAGGCACAAGGAAACAACAGAGTATAAAATTCCATGACACTGTGGGATGAAGATAATAAATCAGCTGCTTCTTATATAGCCCTCTTGATCCTGAATATATTTTATCCTAAATTTAGTATGAAAAACCTACTGTTAAGTAAAGATAAGTCTTAGAACTCAGTAAAAATACTATTTTTAGCATAACTTGTTGAAGAAAGATGATAGCTCTGACGTTGAGGAAGATTTTTAATGAATACATAAAATACTATGCAATTTAATTTTGTCATTTTAGTGTAGCAATTTTCCCTAAACTTAAAACAAATGTCACATATGGATTGCTCAGAGTCCGGGGAAAATGCTGCATCCAGTGTGGGATATCGGAGGGAAAAAAAAAAATCTATGTACACTATGCTCTTAAGTCTGTTAACTTTATTCCTCTATGACAAAATTCTATCTACACAGCTACAGTTCTGTCAGGCATTCAGAGCAGGAGTAAATCTAGATACATCAAGCTCTTTGTCCGTCAAATTTACTTCTCTGGGATGAAATCCTCTCTATATAGCTTCAGTTCCGTCCTGACAGTTCCTCTTTGTCCTCTCATAATCTTGCTAACAACTAAGCTCTTATGCTTCCAGCCTCATCTTTGTCCTCTGTTTCTTCACCTTCGATCTCTACTAACTCTCTATTCCTGGCTCTGATGAACTCTGCAAGAGTTTCTGCCTTACCATCTACAAAACCTCTGTGTTTTTCCCTTCTTCCTGGTCATGCTATTCTGTCAGCCTCCACAGAAACCGCCCTGCCTCTTCTTCTCCTGGCCAGGTGGTTCTTTGCCTCCTCAGGAATGTTGTCCACCCTACCTTCCACTTTGATATGTAAAAACCTCTTTTGTTCTCAGTTCTGGAGAGCACTAGGCCTCAAGGCAAGGGGATGGTCCGAGCTTCACTTGCACAAGACACACACAAAGCTATACATCTACAGCATGCTTGACTTTGCCTGCCTACTTTCCAAGTACTGGCCTGAGCAGGAAGTTCACACACATATTCTGTGGGAATTGTGTGCACAAGAAATTCACAACAAGACACAGCTGAATATTAAGCTGTGTAACGTAACACCAAATAGTCCATGCTAGATGGCTTCCCACTTGACTGACCCTTGGCCTGGTCAAGGTATAGCTTTAATATAAAGCTGAACTCCTTATAACATATTCTTGTGGCTCACCACAGTCACATTCTGTGAAAATATATGAATTACATGAGAAACTTCTTAATCAAAGGAAGAAGTTTAGGTAAGCATATCTCTTGAAGTCCATTAATATAAAATTAGTCATAAAAGTGCTTAACAGAAATTATCTGACTATATTGAACACCATAATGCAGTATAATTTTAACTAGAGAGTGTATTGATAGCATTGTCCTACACCAAGCATTTCATTTTTAAATATACTCATTCTGAATTTAGAGCCAGTGGTTATGTTAATTTTTTAAGGATTATGCCCTTAATTATGTCACTAGCCTGCGATGGCGTCCCAGCATAAAAAGCAGGCATGCCCTCTGTGCGCTCTTCCTCACGCCAGCCACGAGCAACACTGTGTAACCAACAAAGTTGTCTTAGATTAACCCCATACACTTGGACTTATTAATGAGATAAATACAAATGTAATGTTGAAAATATGTACATCTTTTTATTTTTTGTTGCAATAACCTTTAGTTCTTCTAGAGCTTGCAGTTTGATATGCTCATACATAGATTGCTTTCTTTGAAGGTACTCATGAAACAGCATCTCCAGAGGTAAATGTCCATGTTCTAAAGGTGGAGCTTATAGACTAACCTCTTGCATCACTCTTCCCTGCTAATAGTACAATAAAAGCATTCCACATCAAGAAAACAGTGATGTTTGCTAAGCATTTATTTCTGTGCATGCCACGATTCCAAATACGTTCACAGATGTTCACGTTGAATTGCTGTAGCAGTACAAAGTTAATCTTTAACAATTCTTGATTGCCAACAAGTTAGCTGAGATTTTAAGTGCTGATGCTCTAGGATAAGCCTTCAATCCGAGTTGATATGGAACTCAAGTATTTGCCTTCACATTTCTCACCCAGGAAGTAAAAAAGTGTTTACATTCACATCATTCTGCTAGAAGACCCACTGTTGTCCCCAGTTCCAAGTTTTGTACCAGCTTTAACTATTTCAAAATTTGAAGGTCATGGACACACAAAGGGTTATATCATAATATCTGTTGGTAACTGATATAACTTGAGTTATTTCTCTTCACCAAACAAACTACTGAAGTGCTAATATTTAGAATGTCAAAGTATGACTCCATTTGGTGAATTTACTCTTGACATAGGTACGTTTACCAGATTGGTCTTGGTTCTAATATGGTTGGTACCATTTTAAGAAGGAAATTTATAGTCAGCATCACATAGATAAGAATGCATGAATGCAGAGAGAGGATAATTATCTGCAAATCAAAAACTATGCCTCAGCAACAACAAACTCTGCATTTATCTTAATCTTAAATTTCCCTTGTCTAGTCCTAAGTGAAAAATGTTTAGGCCACTGAGTCTTTGGTTCTTTGATGTGGTACCACTAGCAATCTAAGGCAATTACCCACCTCTCCAAAAACACATCCTTTCTACTCCCACTAGATTTTTTGAGGTTATTTGTGTATTGGGAAGCACAGCATGTAGTATCTGCTGAATAGAAATCTTAGTGCTTTTCATGCACTAAACATTTAATTCTCCATGATATGAATACAAACAGTGGAGTTGCAGGACATGCGTTTAACTTTGGAGTCTGGTAGTTTTGTGGCCTCCACCATGTCTTCTAAATCATTTCCTTGTACCCTAAAGCACTCTGGCATCCTTTTGGACACTCCAGTTCATTTTAAAGCACCCATCGTTAGCTACACATCTTAAGCCCAAATTATAACAACAATAAGATGTTGGTCATTTTTAAAATCTTTCATTTTTCTCACCTCTCTACCATTAGACTTTCTTTTCTTACCATCTACCAAAATTCTGTTTGTGAAGAAGCTGTAAAATGTGTCTCCATGAAGTCTGTTTTCCCAATAGATTTTCCATCTTCCTTTATGAAGCTTTGTGATTCTTTCCAGGGACACAGGCACACACACTTGCTTAACACTCTTCACATGTATCCAGGTAAGTACAAGGATGCAAATTATTTGAAGTTGTAAGGCAATACCACTACATATGGTTGGTCCTCTCATCCTCTAGAATGTTGGGGCATATCAGTTTTCCACTTATGCCATGACCAAGATACAGTAGTCTTCTTCGTAGTTTAAATGTCAACAATAGACATGGATTTTTCAGACTCGCTAAGTGACTCAGGGAGTAAAAATGCATATTGCTTAAGCCTGCCATCCTGAATTTGATTCCTAGAACTCATGAACTAAGGAGAAAACAGGCTCCTAAAAGTTGCCCTCTGACCTTCACATGTGTGCTGTGGCCTGCACAAGAGTACAGATGTATATATACACATCACATGAATGTATATAAATAATTATTTTTAAAGTATGGGAAAGAGGGCAGAAAGATTGTAAGAGCCAGAGCATCAGGCAGTTTACAGTAAGACTATGTCTTCTAATAAATAATGTCAGAAGCTCCACTCATAAAGTCTCATCAATGTGACTGTCTCACACGAGCTAAACAAAGATAACAGTAGGCATGCCAAAGAGCACAGGGAAAGACCACAAGCCTCAACTCTATAAATAACCACAAACAACTAAAGAGTACTAACAGTGGGAGAAAGAGCCTTCCCCAGGGACAAGCAGACCAACTGATTTTCCGATACCAAATGGTCAGCCCTGAAAACATTCACATGAGTAGCATTATGCAGACAGAGCAGGTCATAGTAAGTATTATATAGGTATATGCACATACATATATGCATGAAATGACAATTCATATAATGGAAGCCACGAATTTGAAAGAGAGTATATGGGAAGGTAATTTAGGAGAAAAAGGGAATGGGGGGGTGATATAATTGCATTATAATCTCAAAATAAAAGAAATAAAAATTTAAAAGACAAAAAAAATAATGTATTTATCATAGAGTTCTCAGTGTTAGGAGTTCAAGATCAAGGTAAGAAATGGCTTCAATTTCCCAAAGTCTCTAGTGTGTCCACACAGAATGCTGACCAACCTGCATCCTAGGACTCATTCTTAAACATGAAACAGCATTCTACATTAGTCCCCCAAGTGCTAGGAGGCCCCACATCCAGTCTATATTTAATTCTTCATTTAAAGGCCTATGACCAGATGAAAACACATTGATAATTATAGTTTCAACATGTAAATTGTGAAATAGGAGTATATTTCAGCCCATAACAATTACAAAAGGCATTTCTAAACATTTCTTGATTTTAATGCTGATCAGCCTTAGGTTACATGCATGGAAGATGGTCCTGATTTGGAGTATTTCTTGGCATTCTCCACATAAGGACACAAGCTACAATAACACATAACAAGTTTGTAATTTTAACAGTCAAACGTGTGGTCCTACAGGTGCAGCTAGGGTTTTTCAGAGCTGATGGTAACAGAAATATAAAGATATGTGGCATGTGCAATTATATTTCACTCCTTTATTTGTTAGCCCAAGATGAAATCTGAAACTCAGAAATTTACCACTTCATTTCAAATTGAATGTTATATTTGTAGAATTGCATGCATAAGTACACTGTATTTATATTATTTCCACCTCTCTCCCTCCTCAGTTCTTTCCACATCCCTCCACCCACTTAGAATGAATTGTGTATTGTAGCTAGAGTTTTCCTGCCTGGCCAACAGTCAGGACAAATTTCTGTCACCTGCCAGTTCCGCATCCGCTCAGACCCAACCAAGTAAACACACAGAGACTTACATTGCTTACAAACTGTATGGCCATGGCAGGTTTCTTGCTAACTGTTCTTATATCTTAAACTAACCCATTTCTATAAATCTGTGGCTTGTGGCTTACCGACATCTTCACATGCTGCTTGTCATGGCAGCAGCTGGCAGTGTCTCTCTGACTCAGCCTTCCACTTCCCAGAATTCTTCTCCTCCTTGTCCTGTCTATACTTTCTCCTGCCTGGCTACTGGCCAATCAGTGTTTTATTTATTAACCAATCAGAGCAACATATTTGACATACACAACATCCCACAACAGTGTATACTCCTGTAATTATTACTATTTTATACACATGTGTGTATATGTATGCAATATATATTTATATTGTGTGTATATATATACATATATATATATATATATATATATATATATACATGCTTGCAGGCCAGAAGAGGGCGCCAAATCTCATTTCAGATGGTTGTGAGCCACCATGTGGTTGCTGGGAATTGAACTCAGCACCTCTGGAAGAACAGCACAGTGCTCTTAACCGCTGAGCCATCTCTCCAGCCCCCTATATACATATATTATATATTGAGTAGAATTAGTATTGCCCATGTGTACCTATGTTTATAGCTGACTGTTTGGGTTGGATAAACTCTCAAGTGCTCATTCTTGGGTAAAACTAACTCATCTTTTCTTACCAGTTATTGCTTGCCTGTAGCTCTCCATCTGTCCATTTGGTGTGGAGCTTTATTTTCCCCCATAACACTGGTATGTCAACTCATTTTGCTTTGCACATGTTTTATGTGAGCAACTATACTGGTGATCATTCATGAGTAGGTTTACAGTGTCATGGTCAGGCTTACAGTATCAGACAAGGTTCTCTCCTATTGAGTGAGCCTTAAGACCAATTAGATAGTTATCAATTACCCTCAAGACTTATGTGATACTATTGCACCAATGGTGATGTCTTACTTATCCATTCATTGACGTGATTCAAAGGCTTTACAGCTGGCTAGGACTTTGAGTAACTTTCTCCCTTGACAGATTGCAAGAATTTATCTCATAAGGGTCAATTATATTATGCCTCAAAAAATTTAGACCCAAGTTAAAACTTGCCTTACTAGGCCACTATTAGATGAAGTTTATCTTTGGGGAGGGGGGTAGTAAAATGATAATGAGATAAAAGAAAAAGGTAACTACAAAACGGCATTTTAATGGACAGCACATTAAAATTAAGTCATTAAAACTGAATCCCCAGTAGGCAGCTTAATCATTATAATTAAAGCAAGTAGTTTAAGTAAAGATTAACCCAATTGGTAATGATGCTTTCAAGTGCTTTATGTATTCTGATAAGCACAATCAATGAATTCTTCAAAGAAATGCATTCTATCATTTAAAAAAAATCCTTGCTTATATTCAATATATATTTAGATATTAAAAATGATGGGTGCAGTCATTAATTCAGAAATGCACTCTGTAACAATTTGGTATGCTTTGAATGCCTTGGCTGATGCAAGGGTAGTATAAAGGTTATCAATTACTGCAGGCTTTCTGAAAATATGCAAAAGGGACATATTGCTTTGTGTAGGTATCACTGACCCAGAATGTCCCACTCCAAGAGTTTGGTATCTTGAATGGTTTAATTAATATAATGTAGTGTGTAAAGGTTATCAATTACTGCAGGCCTTTGTAAAGACATTTTGGTTTCCAGCGATACTGATGAAAACATTGTACATGTTGCTAGCCACTTTCACCTGTGGAACTACAATCTCTAACACCAGATAAATGGAACTGGCCCTTTCTCTTCAGCTGGGTGAATATTTCAGCTCCCCAGACCACTTTCATTAGCAAACCTAGGAAGACATTTGCTGACCTCAGTGATCTGTTCTAATTACAAAAATTATCTCAGCTATGCAAATATAAAGGTCAAAATAATATATTTGTTTAAGCCTTAATTTGTGGTGGTGTTTACGCATTAATGCACTACCTAAGTAAACAATGATGCTGAATGGAGTAATTTTATTATTAATTATAATGTATGTTTTATAAATATAATTGCACCTAAATCAAAATTGGAGTATGGATTATTGAATAAGTATTTGCAAAGTAAATAGCTTGAAATAACATCACAATAATGATATTTACTATTGCTATAATAGTCATACTTTTGAAAATTTTTCAATAGTATCAAACAGTTGAAAAACATAGAAATGGGAGGCAGACTAGCCTTGGCTGGGCATCTGTGACAGCTGAATGTTTTATCAGCTGGTCCCACCCTTTCCTTGATGTCTGTTCTTCATGTATTAGAGAATTATTACTTGAGATGTAATATCCCATTACATTCATCTTGGGCTAGTAAATAAAGGAGTGAAAATATAATTGCAGCATGCCACATATCTTTTTATTTCTGTTACCATCAGCTCTGAAAAACCCTAGCTACACCCGTAGGACCATATGTTTCACTGTTAAAATTACAAACTTGTTATGTGTTATTGTAGCTCCCTTTACTAGCACTGTTTAATAATATCGTCCATTGTGAAAGTTCTTTTGTAGAGTTAAGCCTATCAGATCCTTCCTAAGTGATGAGGGGTGATGGTAAAGTTTGATTGGAGTGGGGAGCTAGCACTAACTTAATTCCAGAAAAATACTGAGGAGGGAGTGTGTGTGTGTGATGGCTCTCAGCAACCAGGCAATACCACAAGACTGTTATTGCAAACCAAGTAAAAGCAATGTTTAGCATTTTAAACTCCTATTTTGTAACTCTAGTGACCATTGATTATCTACCACCTCTTATATGTCATTGACCATCTGTTATTTCAAATTCAGCAAAGAAAGAGAAATTTCTGTCATAGACTATAAATATAAATACTTCATGTTTTTAGAATTCACTGTCACTCATTCAAAAAAATAAAAAAAAAAACCCTTCAAATAAATCCTCTCCTGTTTTTCAAGTGCACATGTCACTGAAAACTTTATCTATCTTCTCAAACCAGTGACAACATGAAAAGATGTTCCTGCAGTTACTAACTGAAAGAACGAGGCCTCGGTAACATAATAGATTCTTAAAATCATAGTAAATTAGTTCTCAGTACAATTTTATTTTACCTCTCCAATCTTTGTAATATTCTGCTTACAACTATGAATGGCTCTTCTATTCTATTCTACAGTTACTGAAGCATATTGCCTCTGAATCTCTTGCACTTTAATATTGATAAATCGACTTTTTAAATTTTTTTTTCCCATGGGCAATGGATTGAATGCCTTCCCCATGTCCTTGTTAAAACTCTAAACCCAAAGCAATGGCATTATAAGTGGATATTTGAGTGTCAAATAGCTACGAGTGTAGGGCATTCACAAATGAGAGTGACCGCCATTCAGAATGGACTTCAGAGAGATGCCTCTCTTTCCAACCTGTAAAAACACAGTGAACTTCGGTGGTGTAAATCCTAGAAATCTATATCAACACCTGGCAGTGCTGGCACTTTGATCACAGTCCGCAGCTTCAACAACAGTGAGAAATAAATCTGTGCTTGTAACCTACAGTGTTTATGGCATCTTGTAATATCAGCCCGAGCTAATATATCACAGCACCTGCATTCCTGAATGAGGAAATGGTTTCTTCGTGAATAAAAGCTTTGTTATTTGAATATAGACTAGTCCACCAGTCCTTGAAACCTAAGGTGTAACTGCGTTTAATCTGTAAGAGCTCCTAAGCTTTGTACCCAGTGATAAAGGTGCATGTTTAGTCACGTTATTATGGTCCTCTTTAGGACTTACAGAGTAAAGGAAGGTCGAGTAAATAATGGCTTACACAGAACAGTGTCATATGCTATCAGAATATAAAGCACAGCGCTGAGAGATGTGACAGATACATTATTCTGTTTTACAGATGACTTACCTGACTTTAACCCCTGGTATCTCACCTTTACATCACGTACTCTCATTTGAATTGCCTCAGCTCTTCCATTTGCAGTTTGATATGAAGAAGTAGTGATGGTTAACTTGGCTTATAATAATATCATTCATATCCATTCTACTGCAAGTAATGGATACTAGGAAAACTGGGAAAAACCATTACTCTTAAGTCATTGGCTTGGGTTGGTGACACGACAGGATTTTTTTTTAAAGATTAACCCTCTGATTTTTTCCTCCTGAAAAGAAAAAAATAAAATAATAATAAAAAAAGGACCCATAGCACACATAGCACAGCTTGGTAATTTCAACTACACAGAAGGCTGAAGAAGACAGATCCCAAGTTTAAAGCCTACCTGGGCAATATTGAGCATGTGCAAGGCTAGTTCAGGCCATGTAGGGAAGTCCTTTCTTGAAATAAATCTAAAGGTGGGCTGCAAATGCATTTACTGGTAGAGTGCTTGCCAAGAATGTTTTAAGTGCTAGGCACAAACTCCATTACTTCCCCTGCCACCCCCACCCCACACACTCACACGAGGAGATACTCAAAGAAAATATGGTTTCATTTTTTCATCAACCCTTTGCCATATCTAGGAGTGATTGGCTATACTTTCATGGTCTATAGCCAGGGAAGAATCTATAATAATGTTTCATTGGTACTAGACTCTAAGCAGAGAATCTGTTCTTGTTATTTCCGTTCTCCAGCCTAGGTGTCCCATTGCTTGGGGTGCTATCAGTTCAGCCTTTGCCTCTGTTTCCACACAGCCAACTTGTTGTCTCTCTTGTCTCTATTTCTCCTCTCCTAAGAGCAACTGGAACTACCCTATCTTAGCTTGACGATACCTACAAAGACCCTATTCAAAATAAGCTAACTTCCCATGTAGTACAAGATAAGTTTTAGTATATGCTTTGTGTGTGGGGGGGATTCCATTTATTCATAATAAGCATCAACTGGAATATAGGTCCAAGCAGTGGAAAGGACTGGGCTCTTATTATTGAGTCAATCATAATGTCATTACTTCTAGATTTCTTAGGGTAGAACAGATAACCTCACTGGGATAAAGATTGAACTGGAATTTATTTTCATGGGAATAAAAATAGCCTTAGTGATACCCAATAGCTAACTCATCCTCTTTTCTGTTCTGATGCCAAAATAATATATATTAAATTTTAATAGATACTAAAAATTTATATGAAAACAGAATAAAGGAATGACATTACTGTGAATCTACCAGGAAGCCTAGCAGGGCATATGTGGTAGGTCTTAAATCTTCACCACTATTACTAGTGATACCATAAATGTGTTTGTTTTTGTTTGATCAGTAGTCAAAATTGTTCAGTTTTCATATTTTTGACTCCAGGTTTACAAGAATCTTAGAGACAAACGTATGGAAATTCTGTCACTCATTTTGTTTGGGGGTCAGCTCAAGATGAAGAGCTCCTTTGTTAGCTCTCCTTGAATGTGGAAATGTAACAAAATTATAAGATCAGATTTCATGAAGAGCTTAAAAAACCCAACAAAAAAGCAAATAGGCACACAAACATGATAGGCTTGATTTGGTTTATTTCCTCTGCAATTGTTTTTTATATAAATTCTATTTGTTTTTTTATTATTAAATTTTTTAAATTTAGTGTACATACCAACCACAGTTTCCCCTCCCTCCTCTCCTCCCGTTCCCTCCCCTAACCTACGTTCTACAACCCCCTCCCAATCCATTCCTCAGAGAGGGTAAGGCCTCCCACAGGAGCCAACAATGCATGGCATATCAAGTTGAAGCAGAACTAACACCCCCTTCCCCCATCAAGGCCTAGGGAGGCATTCTACCATAGGGAATAGGTTCCAAAAAGCCAGCTTGTGCATCGGGAACAGATCATTGTCCCTCTGCTAGGGGCCCCACAAACAGACCAAGCTACACAACTCTTAACCACATGCAAGAGGGCCTAGGTTGGTCCCATGAAGGTTCCTTAGCTGTCTGGTCTGGAGTCAGAGAGGTCCCACGAGATCAGATCAGTTGTCTCTGTGGGTTTGCTGCCATGTCCTTCATCCCTCTGGCTCCTACAATCCTTCTTCCATTTCTTCAGTAGGACTCATAGCCAGCGGAGTCCCAGTGCTTGGCTGTGGTTCTCTGCATCTGCTTCCATCAGTTACTGGATGAAGGTTCTATGATGACAGTTAGGGCAGTCACCAATCTCATTAAAGGAGAAGGCCAGTTCAGGCACCCTTTCCACTACTGTTACTTAGCTAGGGTCATCTTTATGGATTCCTGGGAGTTTATCTGGCATCAGGTCTCTCCTTAACCCCATAATGCCACCCTCTATCAAGATATCGCTTTCCTTGCTCTCCCTTTCTGTTCCTCCCCCAACTCCACCATCCAGATCCCTCATGTTCCCATGCCCCACTGTCTTCCTGGTACCCCCTTGCCCCATCCTCAGTTTACCCAGGAAATCTCATCTATCTCTGCAAGCTTAAAGATTCATTTCTGACCAGACATGGTGGACCTTACCTGTAATGGAAGCACTGGGAAGACTCAGGCAAGGAGACTGTCACTCTTTTAAGGGTAGCCTGGGCTACACAGTGGGATTCAGAACACACTGGGTTGTAGTGTCAGACGTTCTCAAAAGAAAAAAAAATCATTCACCAGTGAAAAACCACTCCAAATCTTGTGCAGTGATAGAATTTACATACACTGTATATGCTCAAAAGTGCCTCTACCTCTTTTTATAGTTGGATATGTCCTCCCTTTTAATTATGAGTAAAGTGGTAACGATAAAAATTCTAACTCAAGCTTTCCAGTAATTCTTCATGAAAACACAATAATTAAGCTTCAGAATGTTGATAGTCAGCTGTATTTTATAGTTTGAGAATTTATTGTTTTATAATTTTACCGTAAGAAGTAAAATTTTTCATGCAGAATTCTATACCAGATGTTTCCATAAGATCAGCATTTCCCAAAAAAATTCAACATTTCTAATATTTTTATTTCTATTGACTTCTTTTAGCTAAGTAATAAATCCACTACAATAATCTTTGTCTTCTGTGTTCATATTTAAATATGGTCTCACCAATCTCCTTGGTCTATAAGCACAATTTGCACTTCCTCTTTCTTAATAAGTTCAAGTCTTTATTTTTAAAAAGAACACTTTTTATCATTTACATTCATTTTACTATAGATAAAATATCACTAACTAGAATAAGGTAAAGTGATAGCATGTATAAAAGTATTTCTTTTTGTGCTATATGAGAATCTACATTACTGGTGTGGATGCGATGAATTCTCATCTTATTCTATACCCCAGGAATTTCTCACTGACATCTGAGACCATTCAATATTACACATGCTCTGCAGTGTGCTTCATATTTTCTTTTCTTTTAGCTATAGGTCAACACCATTCCACAGTTCTTAGGCAATTAAATATTTTGAAATTATTTTATTTCTGCAGTATTTCTGGTGGAATATCTGTATACACAGTGCTCAAGAAGAAATGGGAGTCTATTTTTTCACCATGAATAAAACAGGTCCAGCTAAGGGAAAAACATATTTGACTTGGTCTTTTTATGTGTAATGAGAATTAGAAGCTTTTCTGTTGGTTTACTAGAGAATAACGTAAACTTTCAATGTAAGCTCTGCTGACCTGATGTAGATTTTAAACGTGAACTATTGAATCTCTAACATCCAGCAGAACACCAAGCACATAATTCTTCTTCATATGTAGTAATAAAGGTTAATTGCCATTATGTTTATGCAAATAACAAGCAAAAAGAAATCCTGGCTGCTCAAAATGTTCACTAATCATTGTCAATACCAAATGACAAAGTAAGTGGGAAGCCATTCTTAAAGAGAAAAATGGGCTGGAAAGCAGATGTCTTTTGATGAACCCACCAATTTTTCACAGGAATATTAAAAAGCAAATACAATTGTGGTTATGGTGATCAGATAGTATATTCTGGCAGGAAAGGTATAGGTAGTTGTAAGAGAGACAATGTACTAATATAGATTACTCTTGAATAATACAGAGTTCCTGGCAAAGTAAGACATTAGAACTGATCACCAAATAGAATTAGGTAATAATTAAAATACTTTGCAGAGGGGTTGGAGAGACCATTCAGTGGTTAAGCTCTTTCTGCTCCTCCAGAAGACTGATTTTCAATGCTGAGCACCCATAGTGTATCTCACTATTGTCAGTAACTCCAGTTTCAGAGGATCTGATATTCTCTCCCGGCCTCAAAGGGTACCAGACATACAGTTAGTACACAGACACATATGCAGCCAAAACACTCATACACATAAAATAAAAATAAATACTTTGAAGTAAGCAGTTTGGGAGTCAGAATATATGTTTCCAATTCTTAACACAGATATTTCCTATGTGTTTAAACAGAAGTAAGTAACTCAGCTTGCAGACAATGAAATTGCAATAATGATGTCAGGCATGGTAGCAAATTCCTGTAATCCCAGCCCTGGAGATTCAGAGGAGCAAGGATTTTGGGTTCAAGTCCAGCTTGGTATACATAGTGAGAGCCTGTCTCAAAAAAGTAAAAGAAATAAAATAATTGAAATACTTGTTTGAGATGGCTTTGTGAGGGTTATGTGACTTAATACCTGATTCTATTATTTAGCCCAATGAGAGTAATCTGAACAATATTTACAGTGAAATTCTGGGGTGCATAAAGGTAATTTCACAAGTAGCACTTGACCTAAGCACCCGAGTGGAATTGCTGTTAGAGTAAAATTGTGTATATTCTAGTCATTTAGTATCTCATAACTAAGATAAAAACTGCATAGCCCTCTTTTCTAAATTTCTTTCACATAGTTTTAGTCGACATGTTTCTTTTAATTTGTTTCTATTTATATGTATGAGTATTTTGCCTGTGTGTATGTGTATGTATCATATACATGTCTGGTACAGACAGACACCAAAAGAGTATGTTGAATCCCTTAGACCTAGTATCATAGACAACTGTTGCTGGTAAATGAACTCCAATCTCAAGCAAGTGCACCAATTGCTCTTAACCGCTGAGTAATCTCGCTGGCTCCTCAACATGGCTTTTTAAAAATTTAAAGAAAAAATTTTGAAGTTATATCCTTTTCCCCTTCTCTCTTCCCCCTCAAACCCGTTCCATGTACATTACCTGCTGTCTTCTCAAACTGTCTCTTTCTTTAATTGTTGTTTTACACACACACACACACACACACACACACACACACACACACTCACACACACCTATACAACTTGCTTGGTCTGTATAATGCTATCCATATGTATATGATCTTAGGACTGAACCTTTGCTATTTCCTAATTTTAGGTCTTCTTGTTCCATTTCACCTGAGCCTCTTGTCACCTGAAATTATTATCATTTAGATTAATCATGATATCAACTCTAAATTGTCTCCAACATTTTTCACTATGCATCCATTCTAACTGAATCATAGGAAATCTGTGAGACTTAAGGGTATGCAGTTGCGCTAGTTTGAATTCAGACAATTCTTGTATTATTCATAGACAAATTAGATATACTGCTTCCAAACTTTACTCCCTTGGTCAGGTATAGCCAGATAGGAGACTGACATTTTCTAATGTACTGGAATGATGTGATGTTTAAATAGCAAAGTCCATCGGGCTGACCGAGGATTGCCTAGGACCTGCTTGTTTGCACAGCTGAGAGATGGCTGTGATAAACTTTGCATCAGTGATTGAACCTCTGTACCTAATGCTCGAGGGAGGCCTGCTGTCCATCATGGGAATCTAGAGCACATTTCCTCATAACCCCTGTGATTGGTTCTTTAACCCTAGTCAGATACAATATTAGGTGCACATATTACAGGGGACCAAACATCCTTGTCAAAATTGCACTGATTTTAAATTTTTATATACTGATCAATATTGTAAAAGCTAAACTGTCTTTCTTTTGACATTCTCCAGAGTTTTTGTTTTCCATCATTTCTAATATCTTTGATGAATGTATAGTCTCCATTTTGTAGTAATAAGTGTGCCTGTTGTAGCATGATAATGATAGTTGCATGAGTTTTTGTCTAATAAATATGCTTTATAATGAAAACATTACTCATAAGCTGAATGACATATAAAGCAGATGAAGGGAGAAGACTGGGTGGACAATGGAGAAAGTTTCTCATATAATTTAAATGCAATTAATTTGTAAATAAGTTTTAAAAAAGGAAAGAAATACCGTGAGCATCTTCATTTGTGTTTAATTATGAACTTTCTCTTTACTTCCATATTTTTCAGCATCTCATTGCTGATTGTAAATGAAAGAGAGTCACACTGACCAGTGATACACGTTCTTGCCTATACCTCTGACTCTAACATGGATAGTGAGAAGCCAAGAGTAAATGCAGGAGAAGGACATGCTTTATTAATTTTGATTTCTAAGTGTAGGAGGATTGATTATGCTCCCTATCAATTTTTAAGTACAAAAAGTAAGTTCTTGGAGGCCAAGGTGCCTTAATAGGTGAACTGGTGGCCACCAAGTCTAATGACCTGTGAGAAAACTCAGGGAGCCACATGGTGGAAAGAGAAAACAGACTTTTGCCTGCTCATGTTATTCTTTCATTTATTTTGTGGTATTTATATGCGTGTGTGTGTGTGTGTGTGTGTGCGTTGAGGATGGTGACTGTGGAAGCCAGAGAGAGTGGCAAATCCTTGATGCTGGAATTACAAGTGGTTGTTGTAAGACAAATTGCTAAACGGTCTTATTAATAAAAAACCCAAAGTCAGGTATTGGGGTAAAAACTGAGAGATCAGAAAATCAGAAAGAAGCCAGCCACATTCTTACCACTTGGAAATCCTCAGCCAAAGAGAGCTACTTCCTGTATACCCAGGCCTATATGCCTTTCTGTTCTGCATCTCATTTCCTCTCTCCACCCAACTACATCACTTCCTGTCTGTCTCTATGGTTAGTGCTGGGATTGAAAGTGTGTGTCACCATGCCTGGCTCTGTTCCCCACTGTGGCCTTGAACTCACAGAGATCTGGATGGATCTCTGCCTCCTTAACACTAGGATTAAAGACATATGCTACCATTGCCTGACCTCTATGTTTAATATAGTGGCTGACTTTTTCCTCTGATCCTCAGCTAAGCTATTTTAGGGTGTACAATATATTGGGGGACACAGTATATCACCACAGGTTGTGAGCTGCCAGTGTGGGCTCAAGGAAATGAACTCTGTTCTCTGGGAAAAGAGTAAGCACTCTTAACCTCTGGCTACCCTGTCAGCCCCAGAAGTAGACATTTCCAAGGAATTCCAATGGACTATTAATATATTTTTGATTCTTTTGATACAGGAAGAATAGAAAAGTCATCATTAGAAAATAATATTCTCATGTTCTCATCTGCATACAGAAAACAGTTGTGTAGCTGGGTTTGTTTGAGGGCCCCGTGCAGTGTGATCAGGATCTATCCTTGGTACATGAGTCAGCTTTCTGGATCCCAAGCTCTGACACCTTGTTCACCCCTAATAAAGTGGGGAGGGGCTTGGTCCTGTCTCAACTGAATGTACCAGGCTTAGCTGTCCCCCCATGGGAGAACTTACCTTGTTGGAGGAGGGGATGTGGGTGGCAGTGGGGAAGGGAAGGTTCTGGAGTTGGTATGTAAAATGAATTAAAAAATTAAAAAGTAAATAAATACTTAAATAAAACAATCAATAACCAATTGGCCAGAGGAGCCCCTACAAAAACATAAATCAGCATAAAATCAAGTCTATAATGAAAGAGGTAGAATGATGTTCTAGACTTAAAAGTTACTCTGATAGTGATTTTGTTGTTACTGCTATTGAGGAGGATGGATTAATCTTGTTCTTAATATCCCACCTATAGGATTCATTTTCAGATGTGTTTACAAATGGAAAGAGTGGACAGAAACCACTAACTTGATAGACCTGTGAGTGATATCGATGGCGAGATGTCAAGCATTAAGGCTCCAAGATTTCTAGAAATTACAGCTAACAACTAGAACATCCTAACAGGTCACATTCATTACAGCAGTGATCAGTTGTACCACTAATGTCTTTTCTATAACTTTGAGCATCCAGGATGGAGTGCAAGGGTGGCATGAGTGTGTATATATTAAACCTACATCCTCTTTTCCAATAACTCAGTATGCTGGCACCCTCTGTAGGCCTCAGCCTACAGAGAGAGACATCTGTTTTAGAGTCTCTGTATTCTCTTGACCAGCACAAACCAGTACTTTTCTCACCTCTAATTTTCTGTCGAATATGTTCTCACCAGTTTTCTCAGTTAGGTGCCACTCTGTTCTTGGTAACTTAATTCTTTGTTTTCATTACTCGGACTCCTTCATTTCCAATATTCAGCAATTTCTCATGATTCCCCAGCTAACCTTTAAACTGTTGTCATACACTACCAGCAATACACTTGGCTGTTTCATTACTAATAGATTGTTCTAGCTGTTCTTGTCTTCCTAGCAAAAATACTCCTCTATTTCATCTTGACTCAGATGACTGTTTTTTCAGTGTGTATTATTCTCATTGAACTATGATTTTCTTGCTGGTAAAGAAAATATGCTTACATAATTTGACATTGTAGGGCACATAAGTGGAAATCTCCCTGTGATAAATCTTTTTGAAATTGTTTTCTCCTCATATCCATTGGATTAAATCCTAAACAAAATTTTTTAATTCCAACCTCTAATTGAATATATTCCTAGACACATCAGTATGAGATAATGTGAATCTAGCCTCCCTTCTTGAAAAGAGAATTTCAGTCTATGACGCAGTGATGCTCTTTTACAATTAGAAACTTAAAGACACCTGTAAGGGACACACAGGCACCATGATCAGTTTTGTCATGTGCATACCACAATGGCCTCTTCCTCATTTCAATTCAGATTTCAGGGTTATTTCATTCCTTACTATCTGATTTTAATTTTTATTATGAACTATATTGTACAATTAAAATGTTAGCTGTAATGTGTAAATATCCTTCTGAATAGTAACCGTGTGTGCCTACAATCCAGCTTAACAAATGAAACCAACAATAAACCTCAAAGGCTGTTCTGGTTCCCTCTGATCGTGGAGAAAAATACTATAATCACAGCCCAGTTCCCTTATTTTAAATGTGGAGCCAGGCTGGCTGGCTACCTTGCGAAAATGTGATGTGTGTCCCGAGCTTTGACTGTTTTCAATAACCTTAAAAATTATCTCACTACTAGATGTTTTTCTAATTGCAACAATATATACATAAGGAGAGCAACATACAAATCCATCTTCAGGAACAAATTGTTAAGTAACTTTGTAGCAGTTCCAGGGCAACGTTCCTCTGCACAGCATGTAAAACCACATTTGTATCCTGCTTAGGTTCTTGGATATCAGACAGTATCAAGTTCTTCTGTCACTTCTTAAGTGCTTACTATTACTTCTAGAATATGCTTAGTCATAGACTACTAAATTAACTTCATGAATAACTCTGGGGGCAAATCACCGTATCTGGACTCCTGACTAAAAGTATGGCTTCTATTGATGAAATTATTAAGGCCACTCCACGTAGTTAAAAGGGAGATTTATTTAGTGGCGTAACTTACAAATGAAGGGATAGGTAGGTTGCAGGGTCTGGGAAAGACACAGCACAGTCCGGCGGTGTTCTCTGGAGAACTCTCCTCAGTCTGCCTCTAGTGTCCAGGGTCCAGGAATCAAGAGAGTGTGGCACATCCAGATATCAGGTCTTCAGGGCCCTCTCTTGGCCCCGCCTTGTAGGCGTGATAGTTATGGAAGCCTCAATGGGGGTTGGAACTTCCAGACCAAAGCTGGAATGGCAACCCACTACAGGCTTCTGTTTAAATATGGCCATTGTTACCACAGACTATGAACAATGTGTGTGTTCTAGCTGTTGGATAAAATATTATATATTTATTAGTTATGTGAAGCAATTCCAGTATTCTCTGCCTTTATTAATTTATTCTGTGTTTGTTCTATACTTTCTATTTCTAAAAAATTCTCTCATTGGTCAATTCATCTTCTTTTCTTTTGCTAGTATTTAAAATATTTTTATTTTGTTTTAATGTATGTGTGTGTGTGTGTGTGTGTGTGTGTGTGTGTGTGTGCCAGTATAAAAGTTCCAGATTCTTGATCCTACATGAGATCAAAATTTGGACAGGCAGAAATCAAAAATGTGGTGACTCTGTAAAGGTACTGATGGGGCGGATAGACAAGTGGCTGAGAGTTTAAGAGAGCTGTTTCTCTTGCACAAGACCTAGATTGGGTCCCCAGAACCCACATATAAGTTCATAATTCTCTAACTCCAGTGCCAGGAGGTTCACTGTCCTCTTCTGGGCCTGAGGGCAGTGCATACATGTAATGCATATATATACATCATACATATACAGGCAAAAACACTACTATACATAAAGTTAAAAATAGCTGTGTTGTTGATATTTTGGGGCATAGCTTCTCCAACATTTCTAGGAGACACAATCTCAGAGCAAACTTCCTGTTCCTCTGGCTCTTCCAGTCTTTCTTCTCACTCTTCCATAGTGATCCCTGATCTTAGGTACTGGAGTTGTACTAACTAAATCTTTAAAACAAAAGAACAGTGATGAGACCACTACCATCCTGTAGCTGAAGTTTTCTCCAGTCCTGCCTGGCCCACAGTCAGGACAAATCTCTCTCACCAGCCAGCCAGTCCTGCAGCTGCTCAGACCCAACCGAGTAAACACACAGAGACTTATATTGTTTGTAAACTGTGTGACTGTGGCAGGCTTCTTGTTATCTAGTTGTTCTATCTTAAATTAACCCATTTCTATAAATCTATACCTTGCCACATGGCTTGTGGCTTACCAGTATCTTACATGTTGCTACTCATGGCAGCAGCTGGCATGATCTCCTCTCCAGCCTTCCTGTTCCCAGAATTCTCTTCTCTGCTTGTCCTGCCTATACTTCCTGCCTGGATACTGGCCAATCAGTGTTTTATTTATACAGAGCAATATCCATAGCACCATCCTGCCTTTATTTCTCAAACAATCTTAAAATTCAAAGAAAAATAAAAACTGATTATATAACTAGAATAGAACTGTGTTCTCAGTATGTATGAGACCTATAGACAAAAACCATGACTCAATTCTAAAGCTGTTTAGATAAAAGATCAAGATGCTAATACAGTTCCAATAGAAGACTTGAGAGAGAACAGAAGTATCCTTAGTAAACCTGATAGGCGAAGCAATGCAGACTCATACATCACCCTGACATTGATCATTCCTGACACTAGTTTGAGAATGCCTTTTATGTCTGGATTCTCACATTACAACATCCCTAAAAATTTTGAATAAATGTGTTATCTATTATTTTATGGGACACTATGTTGGTACGCTTAGTATGCTCAAGGAGAATGGAGGTTAGAGCAGCTCTCCCCCAAACCCCCTACTATAAACAACATGCAAAGTGGTCATTGAAATAAAAGGTGATACCAATAGTATTATTTACTTCAAGTTGTATTGAATATTATTTAAAATATAAAACACTTCACTGTGGTGTCATATACTACATATGTATATATATATATATATATATATATATATATATATATATAGTTATAGTTATAGTTACAGATGTGTTTTCAGACAGCTTTCCAAGAATCTATTCATTTTTCCATTCACCTGTCATTACCTGATATTGCCACACATTTACTCAAGTTTCCATATTTAAACTATTTAAAATTATATGTAAATATGTGTTTCAAATAAAAAGAGATGCATATCTAGAATATCACATTTTAGAAATATGAAGTTCGATGAGCTAAACTGAATATACTTAGTTTCAGAGACAACCAGTTTACAAAACTTATATCACTTTATTATTTCCATACAAATATATTAGTAGTTTTCAGTAAACTTTATAGTAGATATTTGAGGATTATGGAGAATTTTGAGAAATATCAACTTGAAAATTAATCTAGCCCACAATTAACTATAATTTAAAATAGATCTCTCATCTTTTCTGCATTTATTTTAACAGGACTAAATACGGTCTCTGCACATAATTTATATATGTTTAGAAAAAGAAATACATAAACTCAACGTCTAAATATGTTCACAAATAAATTCCCTAATAATTGAGGGCTACTCTTCATTGTGTTAAATAATTTTCTGAGTTATTGTCACCATAAAATTTATTTACCACCAATATTGATCGTCAAAACAAATAAGCACACTCACAGCCACAGCTCACTTTTTGTTGTACAAACCATCCCTTCTTTTCCCAAACCATTTTTTTTCCTTTCTGTTCCCACTAGAGATGGAGGGTAAAGTTGCTGTTCTATTGACAAGATTCTGGTTTAGGACCTTGCAATGATTCACTTGGGTGTGGAATTATTTCCCTTGAAAAGCAACAGGGGAGTGCTAAGATGGTAAAGCAATAATTACTTCCTTCAGCAGCAATGGTTTAGGGAAAAGCCCAAAGACATATGGGCTGAATATTTAGCAGACAGTGGTAATGGTGGGGTCACAGATATGACTCTGTGGAATGCTAGCAAAGCAGTATTGCCAGGAAAATTGATTGAAATCTTTGCCCAAAAGAAAAGAGAAAGGCAACTACAAATACCAGAGTTAGGGACTAAAATTAGGAGCCTCCAAAAGGAGCATATTAAGAAGGGTAAGGCTAAAACTAATTGATTTAGAAAACGCCAAGGGGAAACTTAATAGGATTCTAAATGAGAGAGTGGAGTATCTAATAATGCACGGTAAGACCGAGTTTCCCTCCCATGGCAATAACGCAGATACCATCTTGGCCTGCTAACTTAGAGGGAGAACACAATTGAGACTAATTAGGGAAATTAAGGGACAAAAAGGGCCCCCCTCAAACCCCAGTGAAACAGGAACCAGCATTGTTCCTTATTAAGCTTTCGGAGACACTGAGCATGGAAGCTTTTGTGTTATGTTTAAGTTTCTAGACTCTATTGATCATGATAAACTCCAGTCTTCATCGTTCAAGGTGTTGTTTCTAGCTTTGTACATTTGTGATATTTTAGTGTCTTCCCATGAATATAGTGTAGAGTTTGGGGCAGAATGCAAACAAACAATGAAATGTTCTGAGAAAGCCAATGGACTGGGAATTGGCTGTGTCTCTCTCTTTTTTTTTTTTTTGGTCGGAGCTGAGGACCAACCCAGGGCCTTGTGCTTGCTAGGCAAGCGCTCAACCACTGAGCTAAATCCCCAACCCGGGCTGTGTCTCTTAATACTGCGAACTTTTGTGATATCATTTTCCTAACTTCCCACATAAAAATCAAAGTTCCTGTCTCCTTTCTGTTTTTAACAAAAACAGCCATGGATTTTATGTTCCATAAAATACCAACATATAGAAACTCTAAGGTAAAAAAATATTTCAATACAAAAGTCAAAGATCTTTTATGTCAAAGAAAAGCTGAAATAAAAGATGAAAAATGATAATAAAATAACTGAACTTAATGATAGACAACTTGTTATTTATTAGGACACAGTGGGCTGACTGTTCAATGTTTTTGAAACTGAAGTAACTTCTTTGTTTAAAGGACTTAGGATGAAATTTTAGATCATCACACTTTGAAGAAACAACATTTGGTCCTGATTCTAATTATTTCTTAAAATTCTGATAACAGTACATAGTTCTCTATTTTATTTTCATATGAAAAATGACATTGAACACTTCCCCAGATGATTGAATAAGAGATGTGCAATGCACTTGGGAAATTCTAATTATTATTTCTGCAGTTGCTCATTATTAATTTTCCTAGTAGCAGTTATCCACTTTTAAATTTCCAAATTATAACTAGACAAGAACTTAATCTCTCTTGTATTCATTCATTTAATTTATTCTTTCCTGTAAAAATACTCTAAAATGTACTTAAATGGAAATATTAAAGTAATAACTCTTTAGACTATTAAATACTTACAATATTTGTTTGATTGGCATTTTTTAATAACACTTTCATGATTAAAGGTAAAATACTCGGTAAAGTATCAACATCCACAGGTCTGTGGGAAGAAAGTCTACAATAGATATGATGTAGAGTTCTAAAAGATGGGAATATTTTTCTTTTCACTATGACAGGGCCTTGCTATGTAGCTCAAGCAGGCCATGGTATTTTTATATGTAGTTTTCAGTGGCTTTGGACTTGTAGCCCTTAAGCCTCGCACTCAGAGTGCCGTGATTATGGTGTGTACTGTGCCATCCATCACAACACTACCATAGCCTCTTTGAGCAGCCAATCCCTTCAGAGCAGACCAACCATCCTGAGAGAGATCTGAGTTTCTGAAAGCTTATGGCAACTAGACTCTCAATGTGGTCAAGATGCAATTGGTGAAAACGTACCTTTCTATGTATGCATCGCTGGCACTTTGATACTAACATTCTTTCAGAAATGAAGCTAAAGATCAATTTGGCTATAAATGTTGTTTTCCTCCTCCTGCTCTGCTTTTCTATACACTACATGCCTGAGAAGAAGGGGAGCTACTCATCCTTTGTATAGAATGTTAGACATAACAGTAAGTACTAAAATATCATAGCCAGACTAGTTTTAGTTGTGGGAAAACTTTCCCCTAAATGTAATGCCAGAAAAATGTGAAGGAGACACTCACACCACATTTAAACCATTATTTTTCACTTTATTTAGAAATGTTATTGTTTGCCTTATTTGATTTCAGGTAGTAAGACTGGCTTGCAAGGTCTCATCCTACATCTGGAGTATTGTGTAATTTGTATCATTGTTTTACCCATCAGAATTCTGTTTGGATAGCTTCAGTCAAGAAAACATTTATATTTCTATTACAATAGAAAGTTTCTAGAAACAATTATCTTAATTTATTTGATTTTAATGTATGTAAAATTTACCAGTTTATGCATAAATTTTGTTTTGAAAAGAATTTCATATTACTTTACGGAATTGCTCATATAAATTACTATTGATCAAGAACATATTTACATTATTTATAACTTCAAATTAAAGGCATTTCTTCTAGTATTTTAATACTTTGAACCTTTAATTTTTTAAATGTGAAAAATCCTTAGTATGTAATAGGATTTTGAAAATATGCATGATTTTTCATTTTCACTGATGAAAAGAAGAGAGTAAACACTTTCTGGTCTGTCAGGTCAAGTCTGGTAGGGAGCATGTTTGGTGCAGAATTCATTTGTCTGAAACTTAGGATGGCTCTGTGTAACTGAAGGAATTGATGCCCATGGGGAATGATCCTCCTGCCTACTCCTCTGTTTCACTTGTATCATATGGCCTCATCCCAGTTTTAGATCCTCAAAGGGCTAAAACCACAAAAATCGTTTTATTGACAGGTACTTTCAAAGATTTCAAGGATGTTATAAAAATCAAAGGCTTAAATATGAAAGAAAACTCTTCAGTCATACATATGCATTACATCTCACAAAGTGAAATTTATGCCTTCCAAGAATAATTTGAGCAAAGGTGTTAACAGGTACTCACATTGAATTGAGGGATCCTATCAGCACGTTTTGTTTATGTTCCATTATGTGAATCATGGAATTCAACACATGCCAAATACCTATGATAAAGAAGACAATGATTTATTGTAACTGCCAAAAAGAAAAAAAAAAAACTTAAAAATTGTAACTTTTTGTTACTATCGTTTTGTGATTAAAAGAATCACAGAGAATCCATTATTCTCTTGCAATTTTTAGTGCTTGCCAGAAGATCCTATCCATGCAGATTGAAGGCATGAAGCTGTCTGCTAACTACTCCTTAACTCATCTACTACTCTTTTAGCCATTAAACTAAATACCCTTACGTGATCCACTGATTCTTTTGTCCTTCCTCACAGATCTCAAAAAGTTATCTCTCACATAAGCAGGTCTGCTTTCTATCACAACAAGAAGGAAGGAGTAAAATGAATACAAAAAGCATAAATACAGCGTCTTCGTGTGTAAATGACCACATCATTACGGCAGGGCCCGGTGTCTGTCTCCCTGGGGCACTGTACATCGTTCTGAACTTCGCTAAATGAGACAGTGAGACTTTCTTTTACCATTTGAGAAAAAGACGCTCCCAACATGATATAAGTATGAAAGGGGGTAAAATATGAACGACAGTAGCTGATACAGACGAGTAAACGTGGAAAACAGCGGAAATGCTGTCACAGGCAAAGGAAGGCTTTAGGGCTGTGGTTTATAAGAAAAAGAGCAAGAGAGAACGAAAGAGAGGATGACTTTCCCTTGGTCAGTGTGGGGTTGCTTCATCGTGAAGTTGAAAGTTTCTCTTCATAAAAAGGTGACAAATCAGACGATTTTCTTTAAACTTGGTTTAACTATATTGAAAGACTTTTTCATGGAATAACAATAGTTGACAATATGAATGTCACAGTTACATATATGAAGAGTTATTTTATACAAAATACAGAATGGTCTTAAACATTGAAATTGAATCTCATTAATTCACATTTTTCTTTACTAAGTGTCTACACTAAGTAAAAAAATATTGTTTCCCTTAGTGTTTTAAAACTCCTTTAGTCAACCTTAATTTGGAAGTTAATAGTCTGCTATTAAACAATGGGAAGCATTAGAAATAAAATTTTAAGGAATAGTTTAGCTATATTTATATAAGACTAGTTTATAAATACTTTTGCTTGTTGAATAATTAATCATTTATTAATATAATAGTTGTTATTTGAAGCAAAAATTGTAATAGTTCTCAAAGCAAAATTAATATTTTCTTTTTTTTTTTTTTTTTTTTTTTTTTTTGGTTTTTCGAGACAGGGTTTCTCTGTGTAGCTTTGCGCCTTTCCTGGAACTCACTTGGTAGTCCAGGCTGGCCTCGAACTCACAGAGATCCGCCTGGCTCTGCCTCCCGAGTGCTGGGATTAAAGGCGTGCGCCACCACCGCCCGGCCAAAATTAATATTTTCATGTTCATGTTATATATATTTTTTGTATATTTTTCTCTCCCTGGAAATTTGTTTTTCAATTGACAGTATTGGTTTGAAATAAGAAACATAATCAAATTAATAATTGTAAATTAAAATTCTGTGTCTACTTAGGTTGCTAGTATAACAAACATATGCTTTAAAAAGATAGTTAAATCTTCACATACCAGAGAAATTTCATAATGGCCTTTAGTCACATTAATGGAGTGAATTAGAGGACTGGGAAAAATACTTTAATGACATGTATTATTAAATCTTGATCACAGTTTTGTTTTTTGTTTTTTGTTTTTTGGTTTTTTTTTTTGTTTTTTTTTGCTTTTCCATACTTTACTGTAAGAAACACAAAACCCAATTTACATCAACCTTTAGATAATATCGTCCAGGATTCTGACAAAGACATCTGTGTCCTTTCTACAGAAAGGCACAATCACATTTCAAAGAGGCATCCACCACAGGACAGCTCTTTGTTTTAACTGATGTCGACCAAAGCTCACCAATTCTCTGGGCAAAAAAAGCCAGTGTAGATCAAAGCGCTTCCAGGGAGGTTTCCATTGTGCAGGAACACCCGATAGCTGTTCCATTTCGATTACTCTTTGATGAATAGGTATTACAGGGAACACATCTTTGCAAAATACAGGAGGTTTGAGTTACACAGACTTAATTTTTAAGAACAACTATTTATTGAACTTGGATAAATAGCTATGTTTAATTTTCTTCACTGTGTTATATAGTTTGGTTTAAGCAGTGTTTGCCAAGGCATATACATTATTTTATTGATTTAACACAGATTTGTTTAGTGCCATTCATGGGTCCTGAATCATAGCTGTGATCTCTCAATTTCAACTTTCTGGCTGAGATGAAGAAAACAAAAAAGAAAGAAAGGAAAAAAAAAAAAACAAAATGGAACTTGCCAGCATTGCTACATTGATGCTCATAGATTCCATCTTAAATTGCTGTAAAGGAATCAAATGAAATGCCAAGAGCTTGCAAGTTTCAGATTGAACATTATTTTCTCTAAAAGACCCATTCCCATTGGTTACTTGTTCATACCCCCCCAAGAACTTTAAAAGTCTGTTTCCTGGGGCTGGGAAGTATTGTAGGGGTAGGAGAACTCCCTAGACGAGAGTCTGTGGGTTGGGTCTCCTGCACACATACACAGGAACTGCATGCCTGACAACAGAATTTATGAAAAATGTAAAGATAAACCCATCAAAGAGAAGACTATGATTTTAAAGAAAAGAATGACAAACTCAAAATGATATACACTGATTGACTAAGCACTCTTCATAGATTTATTTGCACCCAGATCATAGATGTCAGTGAAAGATGCCAGCCATTCACCCAGAGGGATGAGGCAGAATACTGGGCAGAGTGGGGGGGGGGCATCTTCTATCTTCCACATTCCATATTTAATGAGCCAGAACTAACAATTTGCCTTTCTAAAGGAGCCTATTTGCTTACATTACTGTCCATCACTGTAGGACAAAGCATTGTTGTGACTGCTTGTTATTTATAATATGTGTTGTGTGTGTGTGTGAATGTGTGTGTGTGTGTGTGTGTGTGTGTGTGTGTGTGTGTGTGTGTGTGTGTGTGTGACAATAATATTTAAAGAAGAAGTCATGGATTTTAAAAAGAATGGGGCATGTGAGAAGAGCTGGAATTGGAAAGGGAAGAGTAGAAATGATCTAGAATACTAATACTCTGTCAACTAGCTGTCACTATAACAGGATATTTAAAGGAAACGATGTAGCTAGAGTTTTCCTGCCTGGCCCACAGTCAGGACAAATCTCTATCACCTGCCAGTCCCACAGCCGCTCAGACCCAACCAAGTAAACACAGAGACTTATATTGGTTACAAACTGTATGGCCGTGGCAGGCTTCTTGCTAACTGTTCTTACAGCTTAAACTAATCCATTTCCATTAATCTATACCTTGCCACATGGCTCGTGGCTTACCAGCATCTTCACATGCTGTTTCTCATCGTGGTGGCTGGCAGTGTCTCTCTGACTCAGCCTTCCACTTCCCAGCTTTATTCTCCTCCTTGTCCCGCCTACACTTCCTGCCTAGCCAATGTCCAATCAGTGTTTTATTTATTGACTAATCAGCAACACATTTGCCATACAGAACATCCCACAGAAAAACGATGTAAAAGTAAGCATGCTTTATTTTGACTCAGTTTCTGAGGTTCTAGCCTATGGTCACTTGTTTCGATTGATTCCGTGCTGTAGGGTGGAAGAACATCATTCCAGGTTAGCGGTACTGTACAGAAGGTGCTCACCTGATGGAGGAAAGCACATAAAGAAAAGAAGTGATGTGGATGAGATATACGCTGCCCGGACCCGTGACTTACTTAATTCCGTGTACGTCCCAAATCCTGGTACTTACTACCTCCCAACAGTGCCATCAAATTACAAATCCATCATTTTGTTAAACCACTGATGAGATTGGATGCTATATAATCACTTTATTTTCATGTTCAAAAAGAGACAAAAAAATCAAGAAAAGCAGATGAACCAATTAATAAATGGATTGCAGATCTAAAGAGAGAGTTCTCACAATAATAAAACAAATTTGCTAAGAAATACCTCAAATGGTGTTTAACATCCTTAGAAATTAGAGAAATTCAAATTAAAACTATTTTGAGATTTCATCATACCCCATCAGAATGACTAAGAAGAAGAAAGCAAGAAAACAACCAGCAACAAAAGCTGCTGTGCATGAGGGGAAACAGAAGTCTCATTCACTATTATGAAGGTTTTGCTGCAGTCCCTATGGAAATCAGTGTAGAGAATCCTCTATAGGCTAAAAGTAGATTTGCCTTATGACCCAGGTTAGCACTTTTCCAAAGTCTATCAGTTGGCAACCAGCCTTAAAATTTAGCGTTGGAAAACATCTGAAACTCAAACCACAAGAACTATTCCAGGAAATCTTGAAATCTACACACAAATATTCTGATACTCAAAACTGTTTTTAATTCCAGAGCACTATTTTTCAAATCTCAAGCATTCTGGATAAGCAATATGCAAACTTTGATCTTAAGATTCATGAAGCTTAGTATTCTCTTTTAAATATTGTTTTCTCAAAAACTTTTTCCATTTTGAACTCACAGAACTGAACTAAAATGCTAGACCTATAATAATGGCACTTAAATTAAACCATAATAAGTTTAATTTATTAACATCTTAATATGTTAAGTTGTTTTAATTCCATGTATTGATCAAAACTCATAAATATTTTATATCATAAACCCTATAAGCTTGATAGCAGAAGATTACCAGAGATGGAGTATTCATAATAAGCTATAAGTTAGAATGAAAATTGATTTAAATGTTTATGCCATAAAAACATTATAATTAAGACTTAGTTTATCTCCAGTGCCAACTATGCTTAGTGTCATTCAAGTAATATATAAAAAAAGAAAAAGATCATGCTGCATGTGTTTGTTCACATACATGTGTGTGTATGTGTATGTGTGCATGTGAGTGTGTGTGTGTGTACATGCATGTACTCATTTGCAAGCAAGCATGCACAAATGCAGATGTGCATATATCCCACATCAACTTTCAAGAGTTGATTCTCTTCTACTGTGGGACATAAAAATTGAACATGCTTGTTATTATAGTTGGGAAGCAGGCACTCTTACCAGTTGATGTTACATATATATATATATAGATAGATAGATAGATAGATAGATAGATAGATAGATAGATAGATAGATAGATATAGATATAGATATATGTAGAAGATTTCCTGTGTCCTGTCCAGCAGCCACTTGCCGCACGGACATACAGAAGCTTGTATTACTTACAGACTGTATGGCCTAATGGTCAGGCTTCTTGCTAGCTAGCTCTTATATCTGCAATTAACCCATGTCTACTAACCTATGTTTTGCTGCGTGTTCCACAGCTTTACCGGTCTGCTGGCTTCTTGCTCCTTGGGCAGCTGGCTGGCATCTCCCTCCACCTTCCTTCTGTCTGTCTGCTTGGATTTCCTGCCTGCCTCTAAGCTGCCTTCCCATAGACCAAACAGCTTTGTTTATCAACCAGTCAGAGCAACACATATTCACAGCATACAGAAAGACATCCCACAGCATATACATATATATATATATATATATATATATATATATATATATATAATTATATATATATATATATATGCATTAAAATCATCCAACATATTGATTGTATAAAGTAAAAGACACTAAGAGGACTAGGAAGCTAAATTCAATAGCCTTATATATACAAAGTCACTAATAGTAAGCGTAAGTTCCTTTGTTTATGGATTTGTTTGACTTTTCGTCCTTAAGAGCAACTGCCCCATGGATCCTATCAAACTAGTTGACTGACCTGACATCTTATGACTCATGGTTTTGCCTGAGTTCTAAGTTAAATGACATAATGAAACTGTCTTGAAGTTTTGATGCTATTTTTATGTATTAACATCAATGGTCAATAATGTTAGCAATGAAAAAAATGTTTTGGTTCTTTCTAATTGTTCCTCAGGATTTGGATTAAAAAGAAAACCTTGGCCTATTGCAGATTATATTATGGTGAAATTTCACTAAAGTAGCAACACATTATAGTTTTTAATAGCATAGAGCTGGCATCCATACCCAGAAGGACATGTTGAAGCAGGATTCCAGTTGAAATTTTAAAGAATATTCATAGTCATCTACTGTGCATTGTTCTACATAAATGGATTGTGCTAATGGATTTGACCAAAAGTTATGGTTCAAATCATTCTGAGATTGTCTCCGCTTATGTGCAAATAGTTACAGCATGAAGTGGACATATGTGCCACTAAATATTACTAGTAAAAGCCCTTGTATTATTAACATATCATAAAATAATATTTGCTTTCAGGTCCAGTATATTCAAAAAACATAAAAACTGCAGTACTTCATATTTAATTGACCACAGAGTTAGTTCACATTGACTGAATTATAGAAGAATTTAGAAGAAATACTGCTTCTTTTTTCTCATGCAGGCCCTTAATAGATTATTAAAGAAAAAGAATATAAGTACTTTGTTATAAATCCTGCTGAAATATTGTGTGTGGGTTCATGCCATAGAGATACCTTATAAGTAAGGTCATTGCCAAATACATTTTTCTAGAATTTAGCAATTAAATGGAATGAATAATGTTTGAGACAAATGGACCTCATTTCCTATCTCTACATAACAGAATTATATAAGATCTCTCTAGTACTTAAAATCTAAAAGTCTGCTTCCTTTTAAACAGTTTATAAAACCTTTTCAGTCTCTTGGGATGGGGAGATGATTCAGTTGGAGAGGTGCTACCTCCAAAGCATGAGATAACCCAAGGTAGGTTCCATAGGATCCACATGAAAAGGCTAGGTGTTGCAGCATGCCTCTATAACCCTAATGCTGGCGGTTGGCCAGTCTCACAGAATCAGTGAGCTCCTGTTGTAGCCTGAGTCTCAAACAGGAAAATGGAGACTGATATGGAAAGGCATCAAATGTCAATCTCTAGCTCCCATGTGCAGACGTGTATCCCTGTGTTTACCCTTCATTTATGTTAAACAGAATTATTCCAACCTGCAGCTTACAGTTAATGTGTATAGATATTACACTATAGCACATTTTGTTTTAAAAGTGCCAAAAAACATTTCAGTCTTTTTTACACTCCAAATTTCAGATAATTCACAATATACATATACATACACATACAACAAATTAGTCATTTAAAAAAATTTAAGTTTAATTTTCCTCTGAATTTCATATATGAATTCTGCATCTACAACATTCCTGCTCCTTCCCCTTCCAACTACTTACATATTCCTCCCTCTCTCCCAAATTAATGACTACTTTTTCTTTAATTATTATTGTTACATACACAAACATACATGCAAACCTGAATATACAACAAATTGAGTTCATTTAGTGTTGCGCAAATGTACATGTGTCCAATTATGATCACTTGGGATTGGACAAACTATATAGGAGGTAGTCTCAGGTAGAAACTAATTTTCTTCATCACAGCTACTGTTGGCCGCCTATATCTCTTCACTTAGGAGTAGTATCTTGTGGGATAGCCCCCATCCACTTTGGTATGTCAACTGATACTGTCATTATGCAAATCTTGTTCAGGAAAACGTATTTTTTTAAAGTTCATGGGTACCTTTTTTCCCTGTCATGTCTTGGGGAGAATGCATAGCAGTATAGTTAAAAATCTTATGCCTTCACTTCTGCGATGTTCCCTGACATTTAGATATGATGGTTACATTGCAGATGTTTCAGCTGAAGTTGGGACCATACTAACAGTTATTCTCTGCAGTTTAACCATGTGTAGATCTCTGTAGTAGTCTCCATCTCTTTCAAAGAGAAGCTTCTTTGATGAGAGGTGGATATACTTACATGTATACCCACATTTACTTGTTAGAAATTACATTCATTTAGGGATTACTTTAGAAATATTTGTTTTATTGTAGTGGAGGAGAGCTAGACCTGGTTCTTGGCCTAGGTGTGCCCTAGATTCCATGGTCTTCTAATTCATATGGAGTTGGCTGGGTTCACAGTACCGAATACAAATCTCCTCCCATCAAGTAGGCATAAAGTGCAAACAGACAGATGTTAATCATACTGAATACAAAAGTGGTACCATTGCTCACCGGAGTTTGTTGCTGTGCCAGCCATTTTTGTGGTCGGTAGAATTTACAGTTGTGTAGGACTACTGATTTCTCCTCTCCCTTAAAAACAGTTCACTTAAATCAGTCTATTATCCATCATGGTTCTTGTTTTACTCAATGAAATGTTTTATTTAATGTTCAAGTTTACTCTTCTCAGTGGTTTTATTTTGTGTTGTATTAACAATGCCATGCATGAGCCCCAGTTTCAGCAGCATCAATAAATCACTTAAGTGCATTGCTCTTTTGGAGCTCTAATACTCTAATACACCACACACACACACACACACACACACACACACACACACACACACACAAACACACAGAGAGAGAGAGAGAGACAGACAGAGACAGACAGACACAGAGCAAATCAGCTATAGTCACCATTGTTCTTCATAAATGAAGTTGGAACTCAAGGCAGATTCTACATTCCAAGCTCCCTCTGATCATATAGCTCTGTTTGAGGCCATCTTCTCACTTAAAACTTCACAACTCATTCTATGACATCAAATTGATACTTGTTCAAAAGAAGTGAACGCTGATCATGAACAAGATGATGGGATGGATTGTGGGTACTCTTGCCCCTTAATATGAGAAGTCTCAATATTTCGAAAAGTCCATGTTGGTCTTGGATCATAATGGTTTTCTTCGTATCAATTGCATGTAGTAAGACAATATTTTCTCTGCTAAAATTTTAAAAAGCACCTATTTCAAATATGACTCCCTATTGCCACACTTAAACAATTTTAAAACATGCCATTTCAATGTCATAAATTGCATGTGTTCCAAGTGTTCCTAAGTCCAGTCTCTCCTTCCTGATTGCCCCTATCAAATTGGGAAGAAATTCTGCTTCCCTGCTTGCAGCTCCAATGCAGTGTTCTTTTAAACAGAACTTATCTTCTATGCTCCTGTGAGGGAGCAGAGATGTGATAAGATAAAAGAAATGAAGCTTGGAGTTATCTTTCTAATCCTCATGCCTGGGATTCCTTTCAAAGAGTGTGTTTGCTCTTATCTCAGGGGAAATTCCTCTTCCCTTGCACTACAAGGATCTGCCAAATATTTTCAAAAACATGGTATACTGTCCATTAAGATAACAAAAAGCATCTGTCTTTTGAGAGTCTCTTATATAGAATAATGTATCAAATATATTTATTTATTCTTTTAGCCTGATTCAAGACCCCTGCTACTTTCCCAAAGACAATGTGTCGAGGGAGAACAAAGGAAATTTACTTCGAGATGCTCAAAGGATTGTCTGAGGTGGACTTTTCATCATGATTTTATCGTGACTCCAGGCTCCCAGGCTTCATTTTCTATGTTCCAAAGTGATTACCAATACAATACTAATAGAAAGAGCTGCAGCTAACCTTTTACTCCATTAGGCATACCTTAAAGCTGTCTTGCTTTTAATTAAGAGTATACAGGAAAAAACAGCACATGAGTTAATGTCAATGTCTATATATTTCTGACAAAAATCAATTTCACTATATAAGGAAGTGTCATAGAAAGAATTAAAATTATACATTAATCTACTGATTAAAAGGAACTTGAAATAAATACCATACCACCCAAATAGAGGTTGAGGGAAACAGTAGCAGGTAAAACCGTATCTTGAACTTCATATCTCCTTAGCTACATAGAGTTAGGCAGAGTTACTATGAGTTTCAAGGACAGAGTGTTTGCTTATATGTTCATTTGTGTGTGTGTGGGGGGGGGGGTGTTTGTTTGTGTGTGTACATACATGTAGGCATCTCTGTGGGTACATTTTAATTCTGAGCATGATAATAATCAAACAACATGTCACAGATGGACTCCATTTCTATCCTCATCAGTGGAAAGGTCCGTAGCAAATTGAAGTAGTTTTTTTTTTATTTTTAAACATATGCATTCATGTTATTTTAGGCAGATCTAATTTAATATCACATGCATATGTAGTAGTTAATATTCTTTATTTTTTTCTTTCATATTTATAAATATATGTCCTGCAAACTCACCCCACAATTACTAGAATTAACTGAAAAATTTGGAGGAATATAAAGCATGCAAATAGACTCTCCCCATAATCGTCCACTTTCACAGGAGAAGGACTTAGAAAAAAGCTGCCTATTTTTGACAGTGAGTGAAGAGACCACCCCATCTCATCAAAAGAGAAAGTCCAGTGCACGTTTATTTTGTGTGCTAACAGCCAGCCACTGAAATAGCTCTAGTAACTTAAAACAGAATTCCTTTGAAGAGAGCCTTGAATTCTACTTGCTCCATCACAAACAAACAGAATTGATTCTCTTAAATATAATTTGGAGATATTGATGTGTTCGCTGCTGCATTGTTTAGACTTCATTTTAGTACATTATCCTGGCCGATTTCACATTAATTGGTATTTCGTTTTACCCCTGGCTGTGGGATTTTAAAAATTACACCTCAATTTATATGCAAATATTGAGCCAAGATTATAAGAATGGTTCTAAACTCCACTCTCCTTTATAGAACTTCCTAAAAATACGACATTCAAATTACATGTACTAAAATTTGCATAAGAAGTAGCTGTATTTGTACATTTATTTTTTTGAGACAAGGTCTCTTTCTATGTTGCCCTGGCCAATCTCAAGCCCAGGGGCTCAGATAGATAATAATGTCATCTCATTCTTCAAAGAAGCTGGCATTACAAGCACATACCACCATCCTGGTTGTTTGTTATTTTTAATTAAACTTATTCTAATTTATGCAAAAAAAGTTAAAATTATATAGTATATTAATGAAGTATCAGGTAAGTTATTAACACATACTCATTGTGTTATAAGGATACCAGATTAAATACTTCTGTGTTAAGGTGAAAAAAAATCTGAAAATCCTTTATTATAGTCCATTGCACTATAGTCCATTTTATTACCACACAACAACACAACAGAATGTCTGCTCTTACTTAACTTAGTACTGACAAATCAACTTTTCTATTTCTACTTGATTTAGCTTCTATTAAGCACTTTTCACATCTCAAGCTCTGGAAGATCAGCTATTTAGATCACACATGAGACCTTTCTTTCTATGAGTGCCTTATTTTACTTAACAGAGGATCATTAGTTTTGTCTTTGTTGTCAAATATTACAGGATCTCACTGATTTTTATGACTAATATTAATTGAATAACTGAACCACTCTTTCTTCATGTATCTGTAAGTGGATGGGATAGTTACTTAAATGATTCCCATTCCTTGGCTACTTTGACTAGGACCACAAAAGAAATGGGAGGGCAGTTATCTCACCAACATACTGAT